>NC_086455.1:47509498-47809498 GCF_028390025.1 Pseudophryne corroboree
AATAGAGTTTGTAATTTTGTAATAAACTCTATAAGTGCATGGGGTCCAATACAGGGTATGAGGCTAATCAGTCGTAATGACACCCTCATTGCGGATATTCACCTGTGTGCACAGATGTAGGCATCAATGCGATCGTACCGCCCCTATCCATATTTTTGGTTTCTTAGGTGTTAAGGCATCCATCTAGAGACAGGTGAAATTATTCATATACAAAACGGTATATTGCGCTAATCCGATGACACGCCCTAGTTACTCTACTTTCAAACACCCCTTTATCTTCCAGTTACAGTCCTTCAGCAACAAGTAGAGATGGGACAGCGTTGTGTAGGATATATATAGTATATCATATTACAGTATATTGAAGAGACCTCAATAAATAATGAAATCTATATTTTTCAATTAAATTACAATGTCCATTGATGTTTAATTTGAAGCATGTTAAGACAGTGATACAAGTTTTCATTTAAAAGACAATACTCAGGCTCACCTCTTCATATGGGCTTAATGGGCAATTACTTGGATCCAGGCTTGTCTTGGGGCCCAATGTGGGCCAGTGTTAGCCAGAGAGGTGGAGCAATGTCCCACTTCTGCATGCACATTATTTACAATACACAATATGCCAAGCCTAGCATGATCACACCCCCATGATTGGCCACACCCCTTCTCTAGCACCAGGGCCCACATGATGTCTCGGCGGCCCTGCAGAAATAGAGGAAAGGGGGATCAGCCGAATGATAATCAGGAGATCCTCCATGCACTGCACAATGCATGGAGCCAATCTCCAGTCACTGCCTTAAATTGGCTGAACAAATGTGTCCAGATTTATACTCTCAGAACTGGAATATACAGGACAGAATGAGTAATCCAATCGTACTGACACTATCAGAAGTGACTAACTCTAGGTAACAGAATAACAAGACTTGTAATCTCATCGATGGTATGACTCTTCTGTTCCACCCATTATTTTCAGGGAAAGCTGTGAAACACACAGCTCAGGCCTTCTTCACTGCTGCTAATGGGGTGCGAAAAGGAATCCCGAAAGTCATGGTGGTATTTATAGATGGTTGGCCTTCCGACAACATTGAGGAGGCTGGCATCGTAGCCCGGGAGTATGGCATCAATGTCTTCATTGTGTCTGTGGCACCTCCCTCCCCGGAAGAGCTTGGAATGGTGCAGGATGTGGCATTTATAGACAAGGTAATCTATAATGATGATAATGCAAAAATAAGTATCGCTGAATGTACTGCTTTACCTCACCCACTACAAAGCGTCACAGTGACCTCAATATGCCTCATAGAACATCCCAGTCACATATCACAAAAAGCATGAATGACTGCCATACAATACACAGTAGTTGTGACTGGTATACAGTACAATTCAGAAAGCATCAGCGTCCACCATGTAATACAGAGAGCATCAGTGATTGCCACATATTACAGAGAGTATCAGTCACCGCCATGTAATACAGAGAGCATCAGTGATTGCCATATATTACAGAGAGTATCAGTCACCGCCATGTAATACAGAAAGCATCAGTGACCACCATATAAATAAAGTGTGCATCATACAATACAGAGAGTATCAATGACTGCCATACAATACAGAAATCATCAGTGCCCGCCATATAAAACAATTGTTGTCCTTACAATATCATTCCTTTATGAATAATTAACCCTTCATCAAAAACCATCATCCACTGCAGCATCATTGTAACAACATCTCCTATATATTAGGCCAAATCTGTGACTCTGTGCCTGGCCATAACGCTGGGTGGAGTCACAGGGCAGGGCGGAGTCACCAGCTTCTGACCAGTGGCAGCACACCACTACCTACACGTTGGTGGACAGCCACACAATCCGCCCACCATCATCAGAGGGAAGCACCACTGGACGGAGGCCCCACCGTGCACGGTACCACACACCCCACCCTATACACCCTTCCCTTTGTTTCCCCGCAACACATAGCCACCCACACCCCTAATGACACCCGCACCAAAGCCTCCTTCCCCAACACCTGCCCACTAGCTCCCACTGACACCCGCACCGAAGCCTCCTTCCCCAACACCTGGTCACTAGCTCCCACTGACACCCGCACCCCCACAGCCTGCCTCCGCTAACCCCCCTCCCCAGCTCCCACCTCCAGCCGCTCATAACCCCCCTCCCCAGCTCCCCGCACCGCCGCAGCCTGCCTCCGCAACGGGTGTGGTTCATCAAATCGACAGTATCTAGGTCGACAATGTTTAGGTCGACCACTATAGGTCGACAGTCACTAGGTCGACATGGATGGAAGGTCGACAGGGTTTCTAGGTCGACATGTGCTAGGTCGACAGGTCTAAAGGTCGACATGTGGATTTTAATTTTTTTATTTGGTGTCGTTTTCTTCGTAGAGTGACCGGGATCCCAAATTAGTGCACCGCGTCCCCTCGCATGGCTCGCTTCGCTCGCCATGCTTCGGGCATGGTGCCTTCGCTTCGCTCGGCACAGATTACCGTTCCAATCGTATTCCACGTGGATCGTTAAGTATGAAAAAATTCAAAATAAGAAAAAAAATGTGAAAAACTCATGTCGACCTTTAGACTTGTCGACCTAGCACATGTCGACATAGAAACCCTGTCGACCTTCCATCCATGTGGACCTAGTGACTGTCGACCTATAGTGGTCGACCTAAACATTGTCGACCTAGATACTGTCGATCTTCAGACCAGATCCCCTCCGCAACACCTCCTCCCCTGCTGCCGCCTCCAGCCGCCCATATCACACGCTGCACGCGAGCCGCCCGCACCGCCGCAGCCTGCCTCCGCAACACCTCCTCCCCTGCCCCCACATGTAGTGTGTGTGTCAGCTGGCATGCTGCCAAGGAGCTACAGGCACACGCTGCTCTGCAACGGAGCCGCACATTGCTCTACATGCCGCCCACCATCCCCATGACTACACGCCGCACCTACCTCCCTCCCAGCCTCCGCTGTCTGCTGCCCCCAAACCCCTTTACTGCATGTGGCTGGGGAGTGCTGGTGATCGGTGCGGGGAGGGGGGGTGCTAATGATCGGCGGGGGGGGCGCTGGTAATTGGCCACGGGTGGGGAGTGCTGGTGATCGGTGTGTGTGTGTGTGGGGGGGGTGCTGCTGGTGATCGGCGGGGGGAGGGGGGAGTGCTGGTAATCGGCCGCGGGGGGGAGTGCTGGTGATCGGTGTGGGGAGGGGGGGTGCTGGTGATCGGCAGGGGGGGAGTGCTGGTGATCAGGGGGTGGGTGGGGGGGGCGGCCGAGGGCTTAATCCGGCCATGTAAACACCCACGCCATGGACCCCTCAGTTATGCAACGCCATCACCACCTAACACCGGGGGGGGGGATGCAGACCAACACATGCCGTTTGCACAACGCCGCAACACCCACCCATTCCTGCTCACACAAAACTCCCACTGCACGCACCATGCTCCGCTCCGGACACAGCTGCCAGCTCACACGCACACTGCGGCCCTGTGGAAACGAGAGCCTCCTGTCCCGGCAACACACACCCACCCACACCCAACTGACACCCACACCCCACACCACGGAACCCTCCTTCCGCCAAACCCCCTCACCAGCTACCAAATCCAGCCACTGAGGGGACATGCTGGCCGGGAGCTGCCGTCCGCACGACGGACCAGCACACACCATGTTAACACTGCCCATTGCTGCACATGCGACGCCGCATTACACTGCAAGGACCCCGCACCTCACTCTACCTCCGTTAGGTGTATCGCCACAACTGCCCCCAGCCCTGCGGGAGACATGTATGTTCCAAGCCAGCACCCAACACCCACACAGCGGGACAAGGGACCAGAGGCGTAACTAGGGTTTTTGGAGCCCAGGGCAAGATCAATAATGGCGCCCCCCCCCCCCCCCCCCCCCAAAAAAAAAATATATATATATTTTTTTTTATAAAAATAATAAATTAATAAAATGATAATAAAAAAAAAAATACAAAAGGAAAGTATGTGCAGACGCCACCGGTGTCACTGCATATAAAGATGTCAGGGTGTGTATGTATGTGTATGTAGGTGCAGTGGTCAAAGTTGAATTTTTGAAGGTGGAATGAAAGAGTGCAGATAGCAATTATGCGTGCGCCGAAGGCGCGCGCGCTCTGGAAAAGGGGCGTGGTCACTCAAAAGGGGCGTGTCCTTCAGTGAAGTAGAAATTCACATTATAGCACTCAGTATGAGCCGAAATTCACATTGCCCCACACGGCATGAGCCGAAATTCACATTATAGCACACAGTATGAGTCGAAATTCACATTACCCCACATGGTATGAGCCAAAATTCACATTGTAGCACACGGTATGAGCCGAAATTCACATTAGAGCACACGGTATGAGCCAAAATTCACATTACTCCACATGGTATGAGCCGAAATTCACATTACAGCACACGGTATGAGCCAAAATTCACATTACAGCACACGGAATGAGCCAAAATTCACATTACAGCACACGGAATGAGCCAAAATTCACATTACCCCACACGGTATGAGCCGAAATTCACATTAGAGCACACGGTATGAGCCAAAATTCACATTACTCCACATGGTATGAGCCAAAATTCACATTACCCCACATGGTATGAGCCGAAATTCACATTACAGCACACGGTATGAGCCAAAATTCACATTACAGCACACGGAATGAGCCAAAATTCACATTACCCCACATAGTATGAGCCAAAATTCACATTATAGCACACGGTATGAGCCAAAATTCACGTTACAGCACATGATATGAGCCAAAATTCCCATGTTAGAATTAACATGGCCTGTGGGGCACTATGATGAGGGGAGCCCACCCCCTTCATAGACTAATTGCAGAGTTTAGCAGCGGAAGGGCTGCAGCGGTTTCTCACCCCAAGCTGCGGCGCTTCTGCCACCTCCGACACTCCACATCTTCGGCACCACCCGGGATGCAGAGCACCGCACCGGGGATGCACCCTTTTCAGTGTGGTCTGCTGCGCTCCGAAGGGGTTCTTGTTTCATGCTGCAGGATCCCGATGTGCGCCTTCCTCCCCGCTGTTACTGTCACGGTAAACATTAGTATCGTTTACCGCAGAGGCCATTTTCTGAGGCATGTGTGTTAAACCTCAGGAACTGAGATGCCCTTCTCACCATATAGCTGTGTGGCCGAGCCGGGTGGGGGGACAGCCAGCAGCAGCATGCCGGATATCAGCAGCAGAGGGTGCGGGCTGTACATACTTGAGGCAGCTGGATATTCAACAGTACTGAAAGCCTCCGGAGCCCGTACCCCCGGAGCTGCAGTACCCTGGCAGAGGACACCCATCCCCCGAACCCTGCGTAGCCCAAAGCCGGAGATCAGCAGCATGTTGAACGCGGAAGCAGAAGCTGCTTATTGCCGGTCAGCATGCTGCTGATCTCCGGCTTTGGGCTCCGCACGTGCATTACAGCCCCCACCCTCGGCTGCTGATATCCGGCATGCTGCCCCTGCTGCTGGCTTTCCACCCGCCCGGCTCGCCCACCCAGCTGGATGGTGAGTGAGAAGGGCATCTCAGTGCCCATGGTTTAATACATATCTCTCTTCGGTAAATGGCCATTAGTACATCCCACACACACTGATTACACACACACAGACTGGCCACCCCCAAATCCTACACACACCCACTCAGACTACACACACACATTCTCATACTTTCCTCTCCCCCACACACACACTGGACTGCAAAAATTTACACACACTGACACTGTTCCACACACACACACAATTAACACACACACTCAAACTGTCCCACACACACAATTAACACACACGCACACTGTCCCACACACCAGTGGCATGCGGTGAGGTCAGTGGCGTACGGTGAGGCACTACAGCCATAATGTCCGCCGAATCCTGCCGATGACCCCTACCGCCACCGAGCCAATGCCCGCCACTGCCTCGGAGCCGATGCCCGCTGCCACCACCAATGGCTTACAAACTCGCCCACCATCAACTGACCCAGCCCTCCGCCACTAATTTTCAACTCAGTCCAAAGCCGCCAATGCCAGCTGCATGCCTGCTCATCATACTTGTGATATATTGTACATTTTTATAGAAAAAATTAATAATTAGTGTTTGGGACTGGGAAGGGAGTGGGAGGAGGACATGAATGCAATTTTGTTGTCCAGGGTTTCCATTAACTTAATGGAGAAGGGTCTGAATGGGTTAAAAATGTAAAAAAAAAACTGCGTGAGGTCCCCCTCCTAAGTATAACCAGCCTCGGGCTCTTTGAGCCGGTCCTGGTTGTTTAAATACTAGGGAAAAATTGGACAGGGGTTCCCCGTATTTAGACAACCAGCATCGGGCTCTTAGTCCGGTCCTGGTTCCAAAATTACGGGGGACAAAAGATGTAGGGGTCCCCCCGTATTTTTAAAACCAGCACCGGGCTCCACTAGCCAGGGACATAATGCCACAGCCGGGGGACACATTTATGTAGGTCCCTGCGGCCGTGGCATTACCCCCCCAACTAGTCACCACTGGCCGGGGTTCCCTGGAGGAGTGGGTACCCCTTAAATCAAGGGGTCACCCCCCCTCCAGGCACCCAAGGGCCAGGGGTGAAGCCCGAGGCTGTCCCCCCCATCCGTGGGCTGTGGATGGGAGGCTGATAACCATGTAAGTAAAAAAAGAATATTGTTTTTTGTTGTGGAACTACAAGGCCCAGAAAGCCTCCCCCGCTTGCTGGTACTTGGAGAACCTCAAGTACCAACATGCAGGGAAATAACGGGCCCGCCGGTACCTGTAGTTCTACAACAGAAAAAATACCCAAATAAAAACACAACTCACACACCGTGACAGTAAAAATTTATTAAAGCACACTGACACACTCACACATACTTACCTATATCCCACGCCGGTCACGTCCACTTGTCCAGTAGAATCCAATAGGGGTACCTGTAAAAATGAGAGACAGATTACTTACCTACATCCCACGCTGGTCACGTCCACTTGTCCAGTAGAATCCAATAGGGGTACCTGTAAAAATGAGAGACAGATTACTTACCTACATCCCACGCCGGTCACGTCCACTTGTCCAGTAGGGGAATCTGTAAAAATGAGAGACAGATTACTTACCTACATCCCACGCCGGTCACGTCCACTTGTCCAGTAGAATCCAATAGGGGTACCTGTAAAAATGAGAGACAGATTACTTACCTACATCCCACGCTGGTCACGTCCACTTGTCCAGTAGAATCCAATAGGGGCACCTGTAAAAATGAAAATGACACTTACAAACTTCAATCCACAGGAGGAGAGAGAGAGAGAGAGAGAGAGAGAGAGAGAGAGGGGGGGGGGGTAGGAGAGAGAGACTAACCTGCTGCTGGGGAGACAGGTACACACTGCAGGGCCACGACGGGAGGACAGAGCCGGCGGAGGAGGGGGAGAGCCGCACAACACCGCTCCTGTCAGCAGCAGCGGAGGAGAACGGGGGTGGGGGGTCGCACACTGCAGACACCAATCACCGCCGGGACAATTAACATACACGCACACTGTCCCACACACGCACACACACAATTAACACACACGCACACTGTCACACACAATTAACACACATGCACACACACACACACACACACACACACAATTAACACACACGCACTGTCACACACACAATTAACACACACGCACACTGTCACGCACACACACACACAATTAACACACACGCACACTGTCCCACACACACACACAATTAACACATACGCACTGTCCCACACACACAACACACACGCACACTGTCCCACACACACAATTAACACACACACGCACACGGTCACACACACAATTAACACACACACACAGTCACACACACACATACAATTAACACACACGCACGCACACTGTCCCACACACACACAATTAACACACACTTACACTGTCCCACACACGCACAATTAACACACTCACACAATTAACACACATTCACACTGTCACACACACACACAATTAACACACTCACACTGTCCCACACACACAGTCACACACACAATTAACACATACACATACCCCCTCTCCCGACAGAAAAAAAATAAAGTCTGCTCACCACTCACCTGGCTGTTAAGCCCGCTCACCGAAGCCGCGCAGGCGCGGTCGCGCGTACCGTCGCGATCGCGCACAGTGCAATGTGTAGGGAGAGGGAGGGGGGGATGATAAGCGGAGGCTCCTGGCTGCCGCTGCCTGTCCAGTGTGACAGGCACAGCAGCCGGGAAGACAGGGAGAGCGCCGCAGGTACCGCCGGCGGAATCCCTGTCGCATGGGGTGAGCTGGACGTGCCGGTGGCGCCCCCCTCTGTTGGGGCTTCCACAGCGCCCACGGCACGTGCCCTACTCGCCCCGTGCTAGATACGCCTCTGCTGAGGAATAAACCAGAGGCCATCAGCTGCCAGAGGATTTATGTAGTGCACTCATCACACTTATTTATCCAGCAAACATGCAGCAGTCCCTGACCCTACTGAGTGACTAATCCGGGCAGGCTAGAATGAAAATATTAATATAATAAACGTGTGGGTGTCAGAGGAATTTTACAAACAGGTAGAACAAGGTTCACTGAGCACTAAGAGCTGACAAAACAAGACCATTATATTATAATAATGTCTCTTCTCAAAGACCTTTCAGAAGCCATAGATTAAAGTAACAATAAGAAAAAGATGTTCAAATACAAAAAAATATATAAAAAAAATAGAATGTGTATATATTATCATTGTGTTTTGTTGTGTGACTTTGTGCATTTGTTTATATTATACGTTACATGTAGTTAGCGCAGTAAAATATTCTATAAGTAAAATGTTACCTCCGCACAACCAAAATAAATATTTAGAAAAGTCAATATTACTATTCAATTCCAATATATATATATTGACATCACACTGAGAAAACTGTATTTCATTCCCGACTGTGATGGTACAGGGAGAGTGACAATTACACAAGGGGAAAAGTTCCCAAACACCATTTGTTCCCATGTCCCAGAATATTACATACACAAATACACATAAGCACAGCAACAGGTTAACATTTAAGGAAACCAGAACAATACAAGTGGATCAAAACAGAAAATGCCACAAAATAAAATAATAATAATAATCATCATCACTAGGCAAATAAACACAGATCATCCAGAAACAGCCAATGCCATGTCAGCTGGTGTGGGACTATTTAGTAAAGTCTGGCAGGTAGGTTGTGCTCGGAGTTGTAGTCCCACCCCAGCACGGCTGACTGCACAGGGTTATAGCAGACAGATGTGGCTGTTAAGCCCGCTCACCGAAGCCGCGCGTACCGTCGCGGTCGCGCGCACGCGCGATCGCGCACAGTGCAATGTGTAGGGAGAGGGAGGGGGGGATGAGCGGAGGCTCCTGGCTGCCGCTGCCTGTCCAGTGTGACAGGCACAGCAGCCGGGAAGACAGGGAGAGCGCCGCAAGTACCGCCGGCGGAATCCCTGTCGCATGGGGTGAGCGGGACGTGCCGGTGGCGCCCCCTCTGTTGGGGCTTCCACAGCGCCCAGGGCACGTGCCCTGCTCGCCCCGTGCTAGATACGCCTCTGCAAGGGACACCAGCGCACATTCCAGATTCTATACACCTAACGCAGCAAGACACTCACAGACAGCCACCTTGCACTATCACCCATCCCCGTATGTGCAGCAATGCCTTATGCCCTAATCCACACTCGCATGCCACCATCACAAGGGGGGAACAAGTGCAGCCTCATGGTCCCACACAGCCCTATCACCACAACACTTTACAGCTCCAGCCATCAGCCAGAGACATACCATCGCCTATCAGCACACAAACAGTGCAACCTCTTCTCCCTTACACACACACACACACACACACACACACACACTCACCCTCCACACTCCTAACAAAACACACGCACCCTCCCCTGCCCGCTGCATACACAAAACACCTTCCCCACCCTTGCTACACCCCCACCCAACAACAACCCCTCCTGCCCCCATCACCCTCACACCACATGAAAAAACACAACCCTCACACACCCAACACTACAAATTATAAACAACCCCTCACCCACACAACCACCTGTCCAAAACCCGCCACACACCGAAAAAAGCCATCCCACAACCACACTCCAAAAACACCACCCACTCTCCAAATACACCACCCATCCAACACCACCTGCACCACAACACAACCTTCCCCATCTGCCTAATCCAGTCACCCCCCCCCCCTTACATGCACACACCACAACCCCCACAAAACCCTCCACCATCCATCCAACCATCCATCCCATGTGGACCTCCTCCACCCATGCAAACTTCCAACCCCATCCCCCTGCCACCCACAACCACAACTCCACACGCTACACCTCCTGTCACCACCACCATCCCTCACCCCTACCCAAAACATATACAGTCAGCGGCCCCCCTCCACGCACTTGCGCAAGCACCATAAAACACTACCCACAGCATTTTTGTGACCACCACAGCAAACTACGTTGCCCTCCCAAACAACACTCCACCACGCACATTCCCTTCAACACCCTCCACAATCCAGGCCAACACCACCCTAAACCTATCACACACCCACCTCCCTCCCTCTACAGCCAACTCATTATCTCAAACCATCAAATCACCAGTTAGCGCACAACACTACCCGCATATCCTACAGCCACAAAGATGCAAATCGCAACTCCAACATCTGCTAAACCAACACACCTCAACCCCCAACAAACACCCTAACACCACATCCTCTTCTCCTTACCACACAAAGGAAAAATCCCCCCCTCCCCTCCCCCAAACACACCATGCATGCACCCTACACACATCCCTGCTCGCACAACACCAGTTCTCCATGTTTGCAAGACCACCACCCACCAACTCCACCTTATCAACCACTAACCCTCACAGCAATAAACACAACCGTTGCACACCCACAACTCCCAACACACCCCGCCACTACAATTCAACCACAACACCTCACAAACACATCCATCAACCACCCAAGCCACATACCTAACACCCACCTTCTAAAAAATACACCACCCCCTGCACCTCAACACAACCTTCCACATCCGCCTAGCCTACTCCCCCCCCCACCCGCCCCCCTCACAGGCACACACCCCAATACTCTACACAACCCCCCCCCCCCATGTAGACATCCCTCAGCCATTGCACCTTTGCCCACCCTCCCCCTAACCCCTACACCTCCACCAAGTGGAACACCTCCTCTCCCCTCCCCCAACCCTCACCCCTAGCCCAAAGTATACAGTGACCGGACCACATCCACCGTCCAGCCTCACTCTGGTCACTCACCAACCACAGCATCTTCGGGGCAGCCAGCCAAATCCATGTACCCCTTTCCACAACACACTCCACCAACCACAGTCCCTTCACCCCCTCCACAATCCAGCACAAAACCACCCAAAACCTATCACATACAACATCTACCCCTACCCCTACCCATAAACCACATACACCTCAAACCCCTCCCCCCCCCACATCCACCTCCAACAAAAAAAAGAACACTATGAGACTACTATTCTACACCTTGACATTTCTCTGGGGGTTACGGGGGGCGTAGCCCTTTACGACGGTGTGAAGAGAGCCCGTAGGGCCCGATGAATCACCTAGTTTAATATAATTAATCCTGTTAAAATGATTAACTTCATAATCTCCATTATTTATTAGCCCCAACATCATCAAATAATTCTATTCATGTACATTAACACTGTAATTACCACCATCAGTGTCATAAAAAAAACTTTAATAACTCCAATAAAGCATTAAACCATTACCAACATATTCTTAATATCACCTACCATAAGATATACCAAATAGCCATTCCTATCTATACTCCAGCATACCTGTTGGTGATCTCACCTGTTCCTCATGTTACAGCAACAGCAGCATTGAGGAAGCCAGGCAGGTCACGCCAACGCTACTAGTGAGGTGGAGGGGTCACCAGAGGGGGGACAGGGACCGTACAACCTATTGCTGCAGTGCACAACTCCTGGGAGGGAATAACTAGGTCAAGCAAACAGCCTTCCCTCCCCACTCCCAGGTTTACAGACTTTCATCCATCCTACCTGGCTCCAGCAGCCGGATCACGGCTCCCCTCTCTGTTCCCTGGGGCACATGCCCTGCCAGCACCCCACTCCACTACCCAACCTCCTGATTGGCTGTGTCCTGCACCTGCAGTAGTAATCTGGGAGGAGTTTGATATGTGGGAGTTCTCTGCCCTGTGAGCAGAGAGTGACTGTTTTCCCTCTGTCCAGAGGAAGCCATATAAAGCCTGGCAGCTGCTACCGGTAACACATGTAATTAAGCAGGATTACATTGTGGAGTAAGGAATACAGACAAATTTGTTCTAAATGCAAATAAATCAGGTACATACCATTAAAATTATGACATCCATGTTTCATATGAACGAGCGTGCATATTATTATCATCCTTTATTTATATGGCGCCACAAGAGATCAGCAGCGCCCAGTTACAGAGGACATAGGGTCTAATTCAGCATGAGTTGTAGTTTTGCAAGAAATCGCAACACTACAACTCCTTTCTCTAACATGTGGGGGGCCGCCCAGCACAGGGCAAGGTCACCCCGTATTCCCAGTCCCCCACCCGCCCCCGCTGAAATGTGACTGCCTTGAGGCAGTCACTGGGCCGTTATGTTTTTGGTCACAGTGGCTGCATATGACGTCACACACCACCCCCTCAACCCAACGCTACACCTGTCGCGCCCCCCCCCCTCCCCCCCAATTGCAATCTAAGTTCTCGCGCATGCACGCAGTGCCGAATATCGATTTCCGCAATTCTGCTAGCGATGCTGAATCGGGCCTATAAAAGCAAAACAAGTAAAAAGTGACCTAAAGTTCAAGACTTTATAGGACAAGTACAGGGTATATAAACATAACTGCCTCAGCAGACGACACTGAAATAACTATTAGGGTGGCAGAAAACCGCTGGATTTGGTGCCGTCATACTCATAGGGAGTACGGAGTAGATGGTTTAAGTAAGAGAAGGACTGGCACATGAGGGAAGAGATCCTGCTTACAGTCTAATGGATATACAGAGATGTGAGTACCTGCTGGATAGGGTTCTAATCAGAGGTGGATTGGCCATAGGGCTTACAGGGAAGATTCCCGGTGGGCTGACGCACCCGCGGGGCCTGTTTTGTTTAAGGACATGTGGTCCTATTTATAGACATAATGAATAAGATGCTAAATAATTTGCATATATGAACATTTCTTTGCCACTTAGCCTGTGATTGCAGATGATCTAGTGTATGCTGTCTGCCTGCTTGGCTGACATATAAGATTGACTGAATGGTGATTGGGATATGGTTGGTGTAATAAGCAAGAAAATATATCTTTCTAAAGAATGATATAGTTTCCTAAATTCTGAAGGTGTATCATATAATGTGCTCATAATATTTAATTTTATTTCCTTTTAACTTCCCCCTTGATGCTGGACATGCCCACTATCTGGAAAGTCTTGGGGGGAGGGTGCTGCTGCTATGGCCCATGGCTAGACCTTACACCCCTGGTGCTGCCCATGTGGGGCCACTAGTACAAATCTTTCCAGGGCCGCTTTATGTTCCCAATCCGCCCCTGGTTCTAATTGTTTAGCTTTATCTTTATTGTATCTCTATACTATCACTATTGGGGAAACATAGTAAGGTTGCATAAAAAGGGAATAAATGTGTTCTTTAGGATTTGGCTGATTGTTCTCTGCTTTCCTCAGGCTGTCTGCAAAAACAACAGCTTTTTCTCCTACCACATCCCAAACTGGTTTGGAACCACCAGGTATGCAAAGCCTCTAGTGCAGAAGCTGTGCACCCATGAGCAGCTTCTGTGCAGCAAGACTTGCTACAACTCCGTCAACATTGGCTTCCTGATTGACGGCTCCAGTAGTGTCGGTGACCAAAACTTCCGTCTCATGCTGGAGTTCATGAGTAACATTGTGCGTGCCTTTGAGGTATCAGACGTGGGTGCAAAAGTGGCCGCAGTGCAGTTCACTTATGATCAGCGCATGGAGTTTGGCCTGAATGACTATGTCAGTAAGGATGACGTGCTGCGAGCCCTATACAACATCCGTTATATGAGTGGAGGCACTGCCACAGGAGATGCCATCAACTATGTAGTGCGCAGTGTTTTCCAGTCCGGTAAGGCTGGTCCAAACAAAAACTTCTTGGTTATCATCACCGACGGCCAGTCCTACGATGATGTCCGGGGCCCAGCCATTGCTGCACACAGAGCAGGTAAATAAATAGGAATACTACTGTCTATTATATACATTGTCACCCTGTACATGCACTGTAAAGAGCACTTGATGCACAAGGATGGGCTGGATTATGAAGATGCATCTCGGTTACTAATTAGCAGGTCACAGCAGTTATGTAAAATATCTCAGTGATAACCGCTTCAACCGTGCTATTCATAATATTTATTGTTGACTGAAAATCCACCTAGAATTTTTGTTAATGGCTACAATAAGGTACTGTGCATATTTAGTAATAAAGATGCAACATTGTACATGCAAATATTAGTCCATTATGTGGGGTTTCTGGTTACTCACAACCCCCCCCCCCCCCCCCTCCCCTGCATGCACCACTGATTGGAGTAGACATCTATAAGGCACCTAAAAACAAACACATGCTGCAGTGTGTTCCACTAGGAACGTGATTGACCCATTATGTACTTTTCTATTTCTACGCACTTACAGGTATAACCGTGTTCACTGTTGGCGTTGCATGGGCACCTTTGGAGGACCTGAAGGACATGGCATCTGAACCCAAAAACCATCACACATTTTTCACCAGAGAATTTCCAGGGCTGGAGAATATTGTCCCAAGCATTATTCGTGGGATCTGCAGAGATTACCTGGATTCACACAAGTGAGGGCATCAGGTAGAATTCCCCTTAGAGAGGATTGTTAAAGAGGCAGCTTACAATTACTGGAAAGACAGCCTCTCTATTGGGACAGGGTAACAGGCTACGTACGTTACATGTAAGCAACAGGGAAACTGCGGTTACAGATTTTTTTCACAGCATTTGTTAAATATGTAAAATGTAATCAGTGTCTTCTTCCGCCACTTTGCAAGCATATAAAACAATTAGACCCTTCTGTATATGAAGGCAGTTACACATTCACTGGCAGCTTGGAACCAGTTACAATCTAACCCGTCCTGATTTACATAGTCTTCTGTAACAGGAATGCGTTGAGCTAGCTGTGGCCAGTCAGTTTTTGCAATGGATTTATTTTATTGAGCCCATAACAACTTAAATCTGTATCTCAGAAGGCCAAAACACAGAATGAAAGTTAGGAAAACTAAGAGATTTACTTTATTACAGGAAAACATGGATGGGAAAAAAAGCACTTCTAATTTTGTCCTTGTCCCTTTTCTATGTATATCACATTACAGTTTTTAAACTTTTATGTGTTGGCCTGTAAAACAAATTTACCCTACAAGGGTTCAGTATAATATCCCAATGGACGGGATGCTGGCGGTCAGACTCCCGACAGCGGCATCCGGGCCATCAGAATCCCTACAGCCCTTCCAACAAAGTACCCTAACCCTCCCCTGCCCCCTACACTAACCCTCCCTTGTGGGTGCCTTACCCTAAACCTCCCCAGTGGTGCTTATCCCTAACCCTAACCTTCCCTACTTGGTGCCAAATCCTAACCTCCCCATCCCATGCCTAACATTAACCCCCCCTCCCCGGTACCACCCTTCTTGCCCTGCACCCTAACCCTAACTCCCCCTTCCCTAACCATACCCTTCTTGCCCTGCACCCTAACCCCCGCTTCTATTGCCTAATTCCCCCCAGTACCTAACCATACCATTCTTGCCCTGCACCCTCACCCTAACTCCCGCTTCTAATGCCTAAAACCCCCGGGTACCTAACCATACCCTTATTGCCCTGCACCCTAACCCTAACTCCCCCTGCTAATGCCTAACCCCCCCCCCCAGTACCTAACCATACCCTTCTTGCCCTGCACCCTAGCCCTAACTCCCCCTTCTAACTCCTAACCCCCCCCCCCCCCCCCGGTACCTAACCATACCCTTCTTGCCCTGCACCCTAACCCTAACTCCCGCTTCTAATGCTTAAAACCCCCGGGTACCTAACCATATCCTTCTTGCCCTGCACCCTAACCCTAACTCCCCCTGCTAATGCCCAACCCCCCCCCCCCCCCCCCGGTACCTAACCATACCCTTCTTGCCCTGCACCCTAACCCTAACTCCCCCTGCTAATGCCCAACCCCCCCCCCCCCCGGTACCTAACCATACCCTTCTTGCCCTGCACCCTAGCCCTAACTCCCCCTTCTAATTCCTACCCCCCCCCCCCCCCCTCCCCGGTACCTAATCATACCCTTCTTGCCCTGCACCCTAGCCCCTAACTCCTCCTTCTAATGCCTAAACCCCCCCCCCCCCCCCCCCCCCCGCCGGTACCTAACCATACCCTTATTGCCCTGCACCCTAACCCTAACTCCCCCTTCTAATGCCTGAACCCCCCTCCTCCCCCGCTGGACGGTTCAGGATGCCAGGTGTCAGTATTTTGACGCCGGGATCCCAAGCTCCATAACGATCCGAAGCTCCATAGGGATCCCGTCCGGCAACATTTTAACTACATCCCTATAGTATACATGAAGTAGGCACTTGCATATCCGCAATGTAAGAGACGGTCACTAGATGGCAGTATTGCCACCTGGAATGCTCCAAATATGTATAGTATACAAAATATAAGCAACTGAAGATATATGCATACTTGAATACAAATGATCGTAATAATAGTTAAACATAACAGAGAACAAATACTTAAATATATGCTATGGAAAAAGAGCATACACTTTACTATATGTTTAACTGAAGGGAGAAACAATTTATTTGCCAGGATTGTAACCAAATAATTGAATTACATTTGCTTTTGACAGATTCTCATAATTACATCCAGTATCTACAGTGTTACCATTTATGAGAAAATATACCTGAATAGTACATTTACGTGTATATATATTTATATATTTGAGTGATAACTGAGGATTGATATCAGACCAAAGCATGTTATGTTACATCAAATAAATGCATTGGCTATAACTGTGTCTTCAATTATTTCATAGCACCTACATTGAAATAAGTATAAGGCCTTTCATTGCTGTGTAAAATCAGTATGAGCTTTCCAACCAAGTTGTAATTCACTTTTGTAATTTTGGAATATTACATTGCTAGTCACCAAGAGTAACTCATTTGAAATAAAACCTCCATTAAGAAAATTCTATCCCAAACATGATTTTTCTTTGTTTTATGCTGCCCTCTAGTGGCAAAACAAGCTCACAGCAGTGTAAAACCTTTTACCTGCAGGTCTGATACACAGACAGCTCCAAAACCCTGCTATATACACATACAGTATGCTGACAAGAAGATGCGTTTCATTGGGAATAGGTGGTTAATAAATATAACATACATAATACATCAAACCTCCCAATAGAGTGCGGATCTCTAATAAGGGTGTGGCTCCATAGAAAGTGGGTGTGGCTTTTCCAGAATATGACCATGGTTGGCTACTTGGCTGAGGTTTATTTTGTACAAATTTAGTGTAACCCCTCTATGAGTGGTCTTTGCTTAACAGAGGGAGGGTTATATATATACTAAAGGTGGAAATAGTGGGGGTAATTCAGACCTGATTGCTTGGCTGCGTTTTCTCACAGCCTGCGATCAGATCTGAACAGCGCATACGTATGCACCACAATGCACAGGCACCACAGACCGCAGCAATGGGGATCGCCGGTCAGCGACGGGATGGTGCAAAAATTCCGAACGCACCAGCGATCGCAAGGAATTTGACAGGAAGAGGGCGTCTGTGGGTGGCAAATGACCGTTTTCAAGGAGTGTCCGGGAAAACGCAGGAGGGAGCTGGCGTTTGGAGGGAGCGTTTCTGATGTCAGCTTCGGCCCCGATCATCGCAGCGGCTGAGCAAGTCCTGGGCAGTGCAGAGACTGCAGCAAAAGCAAACGCACACCTGAACGCACTCCATACCCTCTCCCTGTAGGCGGTGACTACCGATCGCAGTGATGCAAAAAACGCACCCCAGCAATTAGGTCTGAATAACCCCCATTGTGCCAGATTCTCTGTGTGGCAGCTCCATCCAAGTCTTGCTCGTAGTTGGCTGTTTGTGAGGCGGTTCTTCTCCCCAGGTGATGGCAAAGAAAACCCTCTCCTCAACTTTACATATGATAAACGTACCCAACCAGCCTCACAAGGTGAACACTGGGGCTATTACTGTGTTACTAGTAAATAAGGGATTCTTGTCCGTAATGAAAGAAAGAAAATCAGAAACTAGGGGACAATTCATTTGAAACTAGTTACTATTGGGGGCCATCTAGTAGCCGCCGGCACGCAAAACACTTGAATTCCCCCCATAGAGGCGAGGAGCAGTGTTAGCCTTTTATTGTATAGGATAAGTGAACAGCTTGCTCCTAGCATTACTCAGTCTAAACAAGGACCATGTAAGCTGGTCTGACAAATATTTATACCCTTTACCTCACAGTGCCCTAGGCTAGGGAAGCTTAAGATAATACATTAGCAAATGTGGAAGATCTAATCGTCCCAGCAAAGCCAATCAAAAAAAGAATTTAAATATGAATATGCTTATATATCCTGCTTTAACTTTAATAATACATCACTTGAACTATAGCTATCTAACCTACAGGGTGCCGGTAAAAGAAAGTACTCAGTATTTGTAGAACCTGAGACGATCCCTCTAACCAGTGTGATGTCCCAGAGTATTCACTGGCAGCAGGTAAAATATCTGTGAGTTTTGCACACTGTGACCATTTTCTTATTGTATCTGTGCACAGAGCAGTAAATAATACCCTAGTAGGTTTGTATTTGGCACCAGTGACTGAAACATCCATACCTGACTGTGAGGGACATTTACTAAGCAGTGATAAGAGGGGAGAAGTGAGCCAGTGGAGAAGTGCCCATGGCAACCAATCAGCACTGAAGTAACATCGATAATTTGCATACTATAAAATTATACAGAGCTGTTGATTGGTTGATGGGGCAACTTCTCCACTGGCTGACTTCTCCGCTCTTATCACTGGTTAGTAAATGTCCCCCTAAATCCTGTAATTCTGCTCCGCTGGTGATAGGTATTTAAAGAAGAATCCTTCCTGTATCCTTGCACTGATACAGAATGGTACACACGCTGAAGGAGGAGGCTTCAACGTCCATGAAGAAGGGTTTTGAAGTACTGGGCTGGCTAAGAAGTGAGGCAGACAGTAAGGCTTTCTTCAGTAGCATGAAAGCTTGAACTGTTTTATCAGGCCAATGTTTAAGTTAGCAGACTTGTGGGTGAGAACAGTGTTGGGGCTGCCAAAGATGAGTACCCTTAATAAATTAGTGATAATAATGGGCAACGCTTAAAAAACACTGAGTGGCCTTTAGTCTAAAAGGCTGCAGCCAATTGTAAATGGATATTACTTTCCCTAGGTCCATCTATAACCTGGAATCGAATAGGATATAACCTAGGAAAGGTATAGAGGGGTGTAGTACGACTGACCGGCGGTCAGGAGACCGCCAGTCAGCTTACCGATGCTGGGATCCCGGCAGCATACCGACGCCGGGATCCCGGAGGGGAGGGGCAAGTGCAGCAAGCCCCTTGCGGGCTCGCTGCGCTCGCCACGCTGCAGGCTGGGTGGCGACTTGTGGTCGCCACGGGTTCTATTCCCACTCTATGGTTGTCGTGGACCCCCACGAGTGGAAATAGTCCCTGTTGGTCGGCATGCCGACCATCGGGATAGTGAGCCATCGGGATGGTGGAGGAGGTCATGTGACTGTCGGTCAGCTGACCGGTGGTCACATGAATACCACGTATAGAGGTCTGTTCAAAAATACACTTCTCAGTCTTAAAGTAAAGAAAATTATCTTGGAGATGAGTTAAAGCTTGGCCAACATGCTGATGATGAGCTGACAAACTGGGAAAGGATTGGGATATCAACACTACTTATATGATCACAAGTTTATATACAGTAGAAGGTCTCCAAATATTTTATAATTAAAGTTTTAAAAGAACTGCTGTGGCATTATACAGTCCAGAGGTCATTACAAAGTACTCATAGTGCCCATCTCGTGTGTTGAAGGCGGTCTTCCAATCATTCTTTATTTAAATCAAGTTCTATGACTCCCTGAGAGACAATTTCCATTTTATAGTAACTTATCGATAAAATTATGACACAGAGACATAGGTTGGCATTAAAAACATGAGTTATTTATTGATTAAACCTGTAGATGAAAAAACTGTATAATGGCATGGAAAGGATGACCAGGAATTAGCACAGTCCATCAACGTACTAACCAACAAACTATACATGTATTGTGGACGGAGGCCAGACACCACCCAGGGTATCCAACACACCTTCAAACATAAGTAACCAGCCTGGTAGGATGGTGGTTCTGCCTCTATGCGGGTGGTTCAGATTTCAACTCAAGATGAGTGAACCCAAACAAATTGCAGAAAATCTACCATACTTTCCCATCATAACAACAACAAAATACAAAACAGGGAGGGAGGGATAGGATCTCCAGCACAGGAACTGAAAAACAAAACCTTAAACTATCTTAAACCACTCCCCGCCAAGCTGGCAGGCTACACGTGACTTCCATACAAAAAGCCTCCATGCCTCGTGGTTTTACCTACACCAGGCTTACGCAGCCTTCTGTGCTCCTAAACATACAGGTAGTAACGGCTGATGTAAGAGCCACATGACAACTTAAACTAACTTAACTGTACAACAATACCTTGCAGATATAAATGTTAAAGAATTGGGTGGACTGCGCACAGAAAAACACTACGTTACGGGGAGTGCTGCTGGTGTTAACAAGTTGGTCCCACTTGTTAGAATAAATGGTATAGGAATAAAGGTTTTTACACTGCGCTCACCCCCGGTTTTCAATTGTGCATGTACAGTATATGCACTAGTGCAAATAAATGATGAAATGTTTGTATGCGTTTCAAAATTATATTTAATTTTTAAATATAATAGCTGATTGTCCAGAATTCGCATATATGCGTGAATAAGCTCTGTTTGGCTGTATTAAGCCTTGTGCTAGTTGTGCAGGAGCACGCTTGCTTCTAGATATGATGAAATAAAGTCCATAAACAAAATTATAATATTAAATGGATTGGGAAAAATGAAAAAGGTAAAAAGGTAAAAAAGTCTATTTGTTAAGCTGCAGGCCGCGGCGTCCCGCTGGTCTGTATGAAAATAGTGCACTTGTTAGGATGACATGCCGTCACTGATGCTCAAGCATTAGTGGAGATTAAATGAGAGAGAAAGGGACTCCGGACTGGTCTAACCTCCCCCTCCTCCTGCCGCCGTCACTGTGACTGTGTTCGGTCACAGGCCGGAGGCTGGTCAGCCTGGGTTAGGTGCCTGTCTTGGGGGGGGGAGATGCACCCACTGCGTCCGCTCTCAGAGCGGTTCGTTGCTGCACTCCCTCTGCCTACAGAGACTCACCTTAGTTCTCCTTCTCCACTGCTGGATCAGTGGCAGGCTGTCTCCTTGATGTTTCTCCGTCGTCCGTGACCCACAGACACTTCCTGGTCTTCAGTCACGTGACCGGGTTCAGTTTCTGGTTCCGCTCCTTCTACTTGATCGTGCCGCTGTTGTGGATCGTGTTAGGGAAATGCTCCAACGCGTTTCGGCCCTTGGGGGCCTTCCTCTGGGAGAAAAAGTGTATGGAAATTTATCCTTGCAGATATAAAGCCTGATGTTATAAATGTCAGCTATTTGCTGATTAAGGGGCCAATTCAGTAAGGTTAGCAAATTCTGCTAATCAGCAGAATTTGCTAACCTTTAGCACGCATGCTGGGGGACGCCCTGCATGCTGACCGACGCCCCCCCCCCCCCCCCTGCTACAAGCAGAAATTGCATGCGCTTCGCAATTTCTGCTTGTTAGCAGAAATTAAGGATGACTCCTGCTGGCACAGCTTAGCTGCGGCCGCAGGAGTCCTGGTGCCATTTTTCCTGTCGCAGCAGCTGCGTGTTACATCACGCAGCCGCCGCGACCGCACACCCTGACACGCCCCTGTTTGCACGTACCAGCCCACCGTTTTGGCTGGCACGCCCCCGCAACGCTGTTTCCTCCCAGAAAATGGAGCATTGCCGCCCCCCTCCCGCCCCGCGACCGCCTCTGCCTGATTGACAGGCAGAGGCAATCGCATTTTCTGCGGCCCCCAGCAGAAAATGCGGGCGCATGCGCCCACACCACCTCAGCAAAGATTCCGTATGAATCGCTACTTGCGATTCTTACTGAATTTGCCCCTAAACCTCAGGATGGAAACTGTATGGTGGCATAGAATGGCCAAGAATCATCACAAGGTTCAGACTTTAAATGATGGTGAATAACGAAAACCGACAAACTGTACCTGGGCTGCTTACAGAACTGCTGCACTGTCACCATACACTCATCTAAGCCACCTCAGCCAAACACCTAAAATTATTCCCAAAGAATAAACAAAGATCATCCCCTGATAGATGATGCCATCAGAACAGTACAAGTGCTGATATCTGAGGCATATCAGTGGGTGTTTAATAACGGCACCACCATTGCACAGAATAAACTTACAAACTGCAGTTACCCTTCTTCCTAGCTTCATCCAAAGCTGCAAAGTGTACTGTACACCATTACACCAAACAAGCGAGGCTGAATGCAGGACCAACCAATCTTATAGGAAGGCCTAACATCCCTGATGCTACTAATGCCCCCAACTATGGCAAGCTTTAACTTGAAAGATGTCCAAACCCCTAGTTCATTATCGCCCAAAGGGAGAAACATACAAGTGCAGGTAATATCGCTCCACAGTAACTAACAATGTGTCCTTCAGTGAAGCTCCATGAGGACAACAATGGCCCAACCACCTCATCTTACTGGTTCCAGAAAATAGAACTCCTACCGGTTGACAAAGAAAAAAAAAAAAAAAATGATCTAGACATAACAAAAATCTAACACCGAGAGAAATGGTAAAATAATGACATTAGTAATGCTTAGTAAATGTTTAGTTTTAATAGAGCCACAAATGATAACAAAACAAATTAAACAAAAAGGAATGACTGAAGAAAAGGAGGTGGATATGGGGGGGGGGGGGGAACAAGCAGGGGAAACACAAGATAACTCGGCAAGAGGTAAAACAAAAAAGCCTGCTGAGGGACTTATTATTATTATTATTATTATTATTTCAATATGGTCAAATTATAGCTGGATTATGTCCAAATTATATCCGAATTATGTCCAAATTCTAATACAAATATATCCGAATTATGTCCAAATTATAGCCAAATTATAACCAAATTATGTCCGAATTATGGCCAAATTAGGTCCATCTAGTCAGGCAAAAAAAAGTTAAATCTCTCAAGACCCCCACTGTTGAAAGTGGTGAGTAGCCTAAGCCCCGAGTAGGAAAGACAGGGGGAGACAAAACAAACTAACAAAGACAGATAACATTAAAAAAAAAAAAAAACAGCACAAGATTCTATACTACTCGTAGCTGGTCCGAGAAATAGGTTGGGATTTTATTTGCTGGTGTTTGTGATGCTAGCGGTCAGAATAGTAACGTGGCATCCCAATGAATGTAGTCCCGACAGGGGAAGGTAAGTATATTTACCTTCTCCCCCTGGCCCCCTAACCCTCCCTCCCTGCAGCCTAAACCTAACCCTCCCCCCGCACCCTAACCCTAGTCCTCCCCAGTGGTGCCTAAACCTAACATCTTCTTCCTGTAGCCTAGACCTAACCCTGCTTGGGAGGCACCTAAACCCAACCCCCCGCCCTGCAGCCTAAACCTAACCCCTCCAGGGCGCAGCCTAACCCTTACTCTCCCCCAGAAGACTAAACATCCCCTCTCATGACATACCTGTCCCGGCTGTCAGGATGCCAGCACCGGGAAGGTGTCCCTCTTCGGGATGCCGGTATCGGCATTCCGAATAGTGTTGGGATTCTGGCGTCGGTATTCTGACAGCCGGGATCCTGACAGGATCCCTGAGAAATGTCACGGGACTCAAAGCACCCTGCCTGGGAACAGACCCAGATAGACATCCAGAGCCCATGCTACCCTTATTCCTGACAGGGGGAACTGTAATAGCATTCCATGTGAGCTCTGGCACTTGCCTCTGCCCAGTAGGAGACACCAGGAAATCATGTCGCATAATAGCACGCATGCGTACACCTTGGGACAACTTATTTGGGCAGCCTGACTGGTTCTGAGCAACTGCAGCTGCTCCCAGCTCTTCTGATGTTACAGCTGAGAACACCAGTGGGGTAACACTACCATGGGTGCAAGGGGGGCAGCTGCTATGGAGCCGGGGCTGCATCTAGGGCCCACTGTTCCCCCTGCACCAAGTCACGCACAGTCACGGATTGGGTCACTGGGATTCAGAATGAGAAGGCAAGAGAAGGAAGAATGGTGGCAAATGGGATATATAGTTTATCTTTTACTGCTCAGCCTCTGAGTAGTTAAAGATAAACTAAAATTCCCACAATGTCATTGATCTCTTTAAAGATGGCCATGGTCAGAGCTGGAGAGCAGATGGGTAAGAGGGGATCACATTGTCCTAGGCCCCCGCTCTCCGTGAGTGGAGACCAAACAGGTGGATGGGGCTACACGGCAGCATGCAGCATATGAGATGAGGAGGCAGCTGCAGTGAAGACAGAGAGTCTTACAGTAAGAGGAAGGGAGGTAAATGTATAAGGGTGTAACCAGATGGGTGTGACTATGTAAATATTTTTTATGTTTATGACTGTGTGTGTATACATGTGTATGTGTGTGGCTGTGTGTATGTGTGTGGCTGTATGCATGTGTGTGACTATTTCTGTGAGTGTGTGTGTGTGACTGTACATACAGTATGTATGTTTATATTTGTCATACTATGTGTGACAGTATTTGACTATGTGTATGTGCGTGTGACTGCATATGTATGTTTATATGTCTTGTACTATGCAAAAGAAATTGATGTGGCCATTGCACTGATTTACATTACTGTTACCAAGCTATAAATTCCGGCTGAATAAAGATGCAACACTTTAAGATGAAAAATCGGTATCTTGATTTTTTTAATTTTTGTTTTTCACATAAAAAGTTATTTTAAACACAATAGTCACACATAAATCTAAAAACAAGTAAATAGAATCACATTTAGAAGCACCCAATGTTATATTCCTTTAAAAAGGGGAAAGAACCGTGTACATAGAATGCACCCACGATTTTTGTATGTATTAAAAAATCACTGAAAGACCAATTTCCATACGTAAAAAAGAAAGAGTAACAGTCCTTATAGAAGCTTACCACAAATGGAATAGTGCCGTGTATCTGATGAAAAGCGTGTAAGCAATCACTCTTAATTAATAATCTTAATAAATTAATACTATAGAAACAGCCTCTAAGTAATATTTGTAGCAATTGCAGATTTTATACATTTATGTAAGGGGGAGCGCCAGAGGAATACCTTTCTTTTTGCATTGGCATCTACCTGACGCGCACTTGCTACACCTATCACAGACACCCCACATAGGACTGAGCGCTCCCTTACAAATCCTCTCCATGGTATTAAGGGGCCGGACCCCTCATTGGGGAGCAGCTGCCAGAGCACACACTCACCATGCGTGTCAGTGGGCAGGTGAGGCAAACTGTTATGGCAGGTGCACAGGTCAGGTGACTCATCACCAACGGTCACATTTTCAAAAATGCACATTCCTAACTGACACCGTGTGAGGGCAGCTCAGGGGTCCTGAAGGCCGACTATGGGGCACATTTATCATAGCTTGGGGAGAGATAAAGTGCAAAATACCAACCAGTCAGCTCCTAACTGCCATGTTACAGGCTGCGTTTGAAAAATGTCAAGTTAGGAGCTGATTGGTTGTTACTTTATTTCTCTCCAAGGTTTGATACATCTCCTCCTCAGATCCAGAGATGTCGTATGTGACATATAACTGCTCCACAGAGTGCTATAAATAAAATATAATGCATGGAGTAATATAGGGGCCTATCTAATACCCACACTCTTTGCAGATACCTGTTTACAAAGCACATATATGATGTATAACTCCTGACTACTTGTTAATACAAATAATATAAAAATAGTTATCTATCATTGATCATTGGTGACCAACACAGTGACCACAAATAGACTAACAATATCCTTCTAGTGCAATACTATCCTTCGTTAAAATATACAGACTTGCTTTTCCGATGGTAAAAAGTGATACACATGATAAAACTAATCTTAGCAGTGTAGGTTGTCTGTACACAGGTGGAGATAAAAGCCCAGAAATACAGAAATGCCAGGTATAAAACATATACGTTTGGGGAAAACACAATACTCACCCGGTGAGGTGGCGCTGTTACACTGTAATGAGCAACCAGTGAGCTTGGAACATATCATGTGACACAGTGCAGCTGGAGCTATCCACCAATCAGAGTACATGAAGCTGTACGGAGAGACAGCGGGGGACGGAAGCCCGGCAGAGTAATTTGATTGGGTCACCCCATAGATATGAGGCCTAATCTTGAACGGTTTGAAAGGGGTATGATTTCCACAGAGCCGGCCCTAACCAATATAATTCCCTAGGCAAGATTTTGGCTGGTGCCCCCTAGCACCGCCGCAGTTCTGCAGGAGATGCCTGGCATGAGTCAGCTGGCAGCTCTGCTAACGTCGGGCACCTTTTGTTTATGAAAATGCATATTATTTGCATTACTATATGGCTAGGATGCACACGCAGCTTCTGCTGATTAAAAAGATATGCAGCATGCCTATATTCTGTGTGTTACTGCTGCTGTATCTGCATACAAAATGCTACATTACAGTGATTTCCAGGAATACACGCAATGTAGCATTTTGTATGCAGATACAGCCGCAGTCACACACAGAATATAGGCATGCCACATATCATTTTAATCAGCAGAAGCTGCTGGTGCCCCTAATCATACCAAATGCCCTAGGCATTTGCCTAGTTTGCCTATGCCTAAGGCCGGCTCTGTATTTCCAATAAGGGAGGGGGGTTTGCAAATTAGGGTCATGATCTGTTATGAGGATATAACTTCAGATCTGGTTAAACATTGGCGGTTGTAGATTTGGGGAATGATTTTTACTGAGGAAAGGGGATCAAGTTTGGGGTATGATTTCTAATGAGCGAGCAGTGCAAAATTTGTGCTGTGATTTTAACGAGGGAGAACAGGGTCAAGTTTGGGGTCTAACTTTTAATGAGGTGGGGGTTTTAGAAATAGGGTATCATTTTTAAAGAGTTGACAAATCTGAGGTATCATTTTCAATTAGGGGGATTTGGAGATTTTCAGTCTTATTTTTAATGAGGAAGGTGGAAATATGGAATATGTTTGAATAAGGGAGGTTGGGGTAGATTTGGCCTATGACTTCTTTATGTGGGAAGGTGAGTTCCATTTTTTTATGTGGTGGCTTAGGTCTGGGATATAATTGTGTATAGGGAAGGAGGATCAGATCAGGGATATAATATTTCATAATTGAGAAGTGGTATGATTTTTAATAATATAGGTAAGGGTCAGTCAAATACGGGGTCACAGATCTGTTGCCTGATTTCATTACACTTGTAATAAAAGAAAATGACTAGGAATGACAATATGTTATTTATTTTACCAATATTTGTTTTTAACTAATTTGCTCTTATATAGGCCCTCATTCCGAGTTGTTCGCTCGCAAGCTGCTTTTAGCAGATTTACTCACGTTAAGCCGCCGCCTACTGGGAGTGAATCTTAGCTTCTTAAAATTGCGAACGACGTATTCGCAATATTGCGATTAGACCTCTCTTAGCAGTTTCTGAGTAGCTCCAGACTTACTCGGCATCTACGATCAGTTCAGTGCTTGTCATTCCTGGTTTGACGTCACAAACACACCCAGCGTTCGCCCAGACACTCCCCCGTTTCTCCAGCCACTCCTGCGTTTTTCCCAGAAACAATGAAAAGTCCGCAGTGCGACTGTAAATTTGCTATGCAGTTAGGTATTTTACTCACGGCATTACAAGGTTTTTTCTTCGTTCTGGTGATCGTAATGTGATTGACAGGAAGTGGGTGTTTCTGGGCGGAAACAGGCCGTTTTATGGGAGTGTGCAAAAAAACGGTACCGTTTCTGGGAAAAACGCGGGAGTGGCTGGAGAAACGGGGGAGGGTCTGGGCGAACGCTGGGTGTGTTTGTGACGTCAAACCAGGAACGACAAGCACTGAACTGATCGCAGATGCCGAGTAAGTGTGGAGCTACTCAGAAACTGCTAAGAAGTGTCTATTCGCAATTTTGCTAATCTTTCGTTCGCAATTTTGATAAGCTAAGATTCACTTCCAGCTTATCAAGCAGCTTGCGAGCGAACAACTCGGAATGAGGGCCCTTATTCAGAGATGAACCCAGATTGCTGCATACACTGTCAGATCTGCGTTCATCTCCTCACGTGCTGGGGGCCACCCAGCACAGGGTAAGACCGCCCAGTATGTGTAAGACCGACTCCCGATGCATCGGAACTAAGGCTGACTGCGCTGTCAGGTGGTCTGCCATCATTTTATTTTGGAGCGGCTGCGTGCGACATCAAGTAACCACCCTGAAAATGGTCCCAGCCCACTCCCGATTGGTATACCCTGCCACCCCAACACCGCTCCCCCGACGGCGGCCGCTGTCCACCACATGCGGCCGCATCCTTCATGGATGCAGCCGCAATGTGTAAGGTCGCACACATGCACAATGGCCGGTGTGCGTGCACAGACCATCTGGATGCAGCCGCAGCCGCATGCGAACGCGATGCTGCTTCCAGGTCTAAATAACCACCTATGTGCAAAGAGTGAGAGAGTCCAGGTCGTGTATGCACAGTATTACCCGGCGCCGGTGGCAGTGTGTTTTTTATTTAACCAGAGTGTACATACTTGTACTGTTTTGGCGGCGGTGGTATGCCATCCCTCCTACTTGAACTGCACAGGGGACTGGGACTGGGAGGGGAACGCAGACTCCGCCTGGCGAATGCAGCTTCTTCCAAGGAGGTGGTAGTTAAAGCCGGCCATCCAATAGCAGCGGTATTGGGCGGCGTTTCCTCCAAGATAGCGTCATTGGGTGAGCGGGGTGTTGGGAGGCCATCATAGGCTCCCTATGTGTTCCCCTCCCAGTCCCCTGTGCAATTCGGGAAGCAGGGATGGAGACGCCGACAGCACTACACACTGACTGTCACTGCAGTCAGTGCAGTGATCAGGTTAAATTAGAAACACACTGCCACCGGCGCATTGAGATCTCGCTGCTATGACAGCGGCCCTACTATTTCAAATCTGCCGCGGACCGGCAGCCAATCAGGCTGCTTCTGATTGGCTGCCGGTCCGCAGCAGATTTGAAATAGTAGCACCGTGGTCATAGGAGCCACAGTGCCGCTGACCTCAGCTTCCTCCTCCTTGCACCGCCGCCACACTCTGCCTCCTCCTCTGCTACACCACCACTGCCCTCAGCCACCCTCAGTCCTTCTCTGCACCTCCGCACCTGCCGACCACAGCCTCCTCATCAACCGCAGACCACAGCATCCTCAGCACCGCCGCTGCTAAATAGGTAATCTTACCCTGCTGCTTTCTCTCTCTCTAGTCCCTACTGTATGCCCTTGCTGTCACTCTCTCTGTCCCTATGTCCCTGCTGTCACCTTCCTATTCATCTGTCATTCTCCCTGTCCCTATGTCCCTGCTGTCACTCTCCCTGTCCCTTTGTCACTCTCTCTGTCCCTATGTCCCTGCTGTCACTTTCCCTGAATTTTGTATCATTCCATGTGGCATAATGTGAATTTCGGCTCATACTGTGTGCTATAATGTGAATTTCATCTCATACCGTGTGCTATAATTTTGGCTCATACCGTGTGCTATAATGTGAAAATCGTCTCATACCATGTGTTATAATGTCAATTTTGGCTCATACCATGTGCTATAATGTGAATTTTGGCTCATACTGTGTGCTATAATGTGAATTTTGGCTCATACCATGTGCTATAATGTGAAAGGGGCACCAGTACTAGATAGTATAAGGGTTCCTACTACACTGAAGGACACGCCCCATTTTGAGTGACCACGTCTCCTTTTCCGGAGCACGCGCATAGTTCCACCCCATACCCCCACTTCAAAAATTCCACTTTGGCCACTGCACCTACATCTATACATACACACCCTGACCTCTTTATACACAGTCACACCTATTTGTGCAGGAGATGATGATGATAAGGTGCATGTGCAATTGAAAAGAATATTCCCAGTAAGACATGAAACAGCTGGCGTGTCATGTTGGCACATCCCATTTTCAGTGTCCACGCCCCTTCTTATGTGTGGCCATGGCAAGTTTTTTCAGGGCACGCCAGTGGCGTGAGCACATACTTTCCTTTGTATGTTTTTTTTGGGGGTGAGCCATTATTGATCTTGCTCTGGCCTCCACAAACCCTAGTTACGCCTCTGGAGATCGGCCCAGTATCCTGCATCTCAGGCATCATTACACACAGCTCGTTGTATCGAAATATTTTAGAAATAAAGTTGAATAGAGGAGTATCGATTCTGGCACATAAATTAACATGCCAAGTGATCCTGAGATATTTGTGAGGTTTATATCGTGTTTATCAATCGTGTTCTTACAATCTACTTGATATCAATTTTGTGTGTCAATTAATTATACTCAAATCTAATCCTTTGTAATTGTAAGTCTCATCAACTTAGAAATACTTTTGTGTTAGATAGTCAAATTGGGCAAAGATGTACCTGCTTTTAGCAGAGATAGTTGATATGTATATTGCGCCTGTAAGCGCACACTCAATAAGAGTAAAGGGCCCTACACACTTAAGGATCTAACTGAACAATATGAACGTTTTCATTCATTAATGAACGAGAACTGTGTGTAGGCACCAACGATGAATGATGCGCGGCCCTGCGCTCGTTCATCGTTGGTGCCGGGTCGCTTATAACTGCAAGCCAATATGGACAATTTTGTCCATATTAGTATGCAGGGCTATGGGCCCGGGTGACGGGGGAGTGAAGAAACTTCACTCCGCCTGTCACTCACCCCCCCCCCTGCCGCCGGGTCACATGGCGGTGTGTAGGGCCCATTACTGCTTATGTTGAAGAGTTCTCTGGTATCCACATAGCCATAATACATCTAGTAACTGTGCTGCCCTTTGCCTCGTCTTTTCTGCAGACTGATTAGCTAAAGGGCCTGAGTCATACCTGATTGATGCTGTGTGTATTCGCACAGCGGGCGATAAGGTCCTAACTGCGCATGCATATGCACCGCAATGCACACGCGCATCGGAGAACAACAACGGGCATTGCCGGTCAACAACAGGATGGTTTCTAAAAATCCGATCGCACAGGTGTTCACAAGGTGATTGACAGGAAGAGGCCGTTTGTGGGTGGTAACTGAGCGTTTATGGGGAGTGTCCTGAAAAACACAGGCATGCCCATGTGTCTTCAGGGAGGGTGTCTGACGTCAGCTCCGGCCCCGATCAGCCTCTTCTCATCGCACTGGAGGAGTAAGTCCTGACCTGCGCAGAGACTGCACACAGTCGAGTTTTGCAGCTCGGCGTACACATGGAATTGCACACTTGCACGGTGAATATACACTCCCCCTGGAGGCGGCGACTATCTGATCGCAGGACTGCAAAGTGATCAGCCCAGCGATCAGATCTGAATCCCCCCCATAGAGTACAGATGGCATCTATCACTTTGTATCCATTGGTATAGTGCTCTGAGGAAGTCTGCTGACGGTGGCTTGGAATACTCTGAGTTTCCTGATATGTTCTGTTATAGCTGAGTAAGGAATTATCCACCTACTAACAGAGGCATTCTGTGCCATGTTATATCAGATTGATGTCACTTATGTGTGGTCAAAATGAAATGAACCATCTCTGCCACTAGCAGTAATCACCCTATATTGAGTATATTTCAGAACTGGTGATAGCACGGGTTATAGGTATTGTGATTCAGGTCACTAATGGCCTGTTGCACCAATTTTACTCTCTCACTAAAATATAATGTTAGATCAAATATACCAACCAGTCATCTGTGGCCACAATAGGTTTATGGTTTCATGTGTCTCCTAATAGTAATATATAACATATGCAGACCAACTTTGCATGCCCATATAAGTTACAGTAGCTGGTAACTTAAAATTGAACACCATTTAGTTGTTGTAGTACTGGTTATAAAAGGAATGTCAGTTGGGTACAGGTATAGATTTAAGAGCAGTGTAATGTAACACAACTATAATAATTGATACATTTATTATATCTGTCTTATTAAACATCCAGTGTCAAGTAAACATTTCTTATTTATTTCTTAGAACTTGTATGAGAACACTGATTATAGAGAGTAAGATATAAATGTAATCTCAGGAACAGCGTGATATGATACAAATGTAGCACTAGATTACTCAGGTATCAATTTCCTTTAGTGTAACATTATATCTAAGCACAGGACTGTGTGCCAGTGTTAGCTATGACATCATACAACATAAGTTCCATAAACCGAGGTTCTCATTTGTTATTACATGACGTCTGCTTATACCAGCTTGTTAAGGCATATTATTGGAACATATGCTGTCTGTTATCTGTAAATGTTGCATCTACACACCATAAAATAGGTAACCCTGCATGTTTAACCACAGAGGCAAGTCTGTACCCTCCTGCTATTCAGATATGTACTGCAACTTATATGCGGTACACTTTCAGATATGTACTGCCACTTATATGCGGTACACTTTCAGATATGTACTGCCACTTATATGCGGTACACTTTCAGATATGTACTGCCACTTATATGTGGTTCACTTTCAGATATGTACTGCCACTTATATGCGGTACACTTTCAGATATGTACTGCCACGTATATGCGGTATACTTTCAGATATGTACTGCCACTTATATGCGGTACACTTTCAGATATGTACTGCCACGTATATGCGGTATACTTTCAGATATGTACTGCCACTTATATGCGGTATACTTTCAGATATGTACTGCCACTTATATGCGGTATACTTTCAGATATGTGCTGCCACTTATATGCGGTACACTTTCAAATATGTACTGCCACGTATATGCGGTATACTTTCAGATATGTACTGCCACTTATATGCGGTATACTTTCAGATATGTACTGCCACTTATATGCGGTATACTTTCAGATATGTACTTCCACTTATATGTGGTACACTTGCCCACTATGACATTGTCCCCCTCCTTCCCTCTGGAATGTGCAGACCCTACACGGGTTGGGTAGAATATTCTGGGGGCCCGGGATGCCAGCGGTTAGAATACAGGCCACAGCATCCCCTGCATATATTGTTTACAAATAAATTTTGTGATCAATGGCCACGATTCAATTTGATGACAGTTGAATAGCGCTAGGAATTAGCTTCCGGGGATATTCAATACAGCGCCCTGTGACACCCAACGACGGGATTTCTTCTCGCACCCCAGGAAACAGCGTTGCACAGGGTACTTAAGTTGGAGAATGCTGATTCTCCCGACAAAACACCCTGTTTAGTCCGGGAGAACGGACATTCTCCGACTTACCACTGCGTTGTATTGAATAGCCCCAGGAGCTAATTCCCACCGGTATTCAACTGTCAGAGCCGGCCATAGCTATAGGCAAACTAGGCAATTGCCTAGGGCATTTGATATGCCCAGGGGCATCAGCAGCTTCTGCTGATTAAAATGATATGCAGCATGCCTATATTCTGTGTGTAGCATTTCATATGCAGATACAGCCACAGTCTCACACAGTATAAAAGCATGATGTATATCATTTTAATCAGCAGAAGCTGCTTGTGCATCCTACCCACATAACAATGCAAATAAGATGCATTTTCATTAAAAAAATTGCCCGTTGTTAGCACTGAGGCAAGATTTATGAGGACACATCTGTATCCAAGCAGAGGCAGAGGTCACAGTGTTAGTGGCAGTGTGATTGCTGTGTGCATGTGAGTGGGTTGGTTGTGCAGTAGTGTTCGGAATATGTGTAAGGAGCATTATGTCTGTCATGTAAAAATGCATTAATAATGTGAAACATATGTGTAAGGGGCACTATGTGCGTCATTATGTGTATAAATAAGGGCATTAATAATGTGCGGCACATGTGTAACAGGGTACTACTGTATGTGTCATTATGTGTATAGGGGCACTAACAATGTGCAGCAAATGTGTAGGGGGCACTATGTGTGACATTATGTGTATTAGGGCATTAATAATGTGCGGCATATGTGTAAGGGACATTATGTGTAAAAGGGCATTAATAAAGGTTGTCATAATGTGTAAGCACATTATGTTTAGAAGGACATTAATAATGTGTCTCATATGTGTTAGGGGCATTACTGTGTGGAATTATGTGTTTAAGTTGCTCTTCTATGTGGTGTTGCGTATAGAAAGGGCACTACTGTGTCGTCTAATGTGAATAAAGAGCAATAGGGTGTAGCGTAATGTGAATAAGGAGCAATTCAGTGTGATGTAATGTGAATAAGGGGCTCTACTGTGAGGAGTAACGTTTATAAGGTAAAGTGATACTACTGTGGGATGTAATATGAATTATGGAAACTATTGCATGATAAAATGTGAATAAAGTTGTAGTACTGTGTGGCGTATTTGGAATTGGGGTTACCATTGTGTGGCCATGCCCCTTGCCAGCAAAAACACACCCCTTTTTGGGCTGTGCGCCAAATGTGCGAACTGTTCCTATTTAAAATATAGGGGGTACAAACACCAAAATAAGGACTGCTATGGGTGAGGGGTGATGGTGCTGGGAAAGAAGTGCAAGGTCAGAGGCAGAACCAGCGGTGGTGCTAGGGGGCACCAGCCAAAATCTTGCATAGGGCATCATATTGGTTAGGGCCGGCTCTGTCAACTGTCATCGAATTGAATCGTGCCCAATGTGTACATATAATCACACTATTACATTGCACTAATGTCCTTGTAAAATGAGTTGCGCTGAGCAATAACAGATATCTATGTGAACAAAGGCACAGGCAAACATTAGTGTGTGTGTGTGTGTGTGTGTGTGTGTGTGTGTGTGTCTCTGTGTGTGTCTCTGTGTATAAAAATATAATTTGTTTTAGCAAGGATTGCTGTAGCAGTAACATAAGGCACGCACAGTCTTTTTGAGGGGTTTCTGGGGGTGCGTAATCTCTTAAGATTGGCTTTCATTTCTTACTACACAGAGAACCCCCCACCCTGATAGATGCCCGTACCACTGCTGTCAGCAGCACGAGTATGTACAGGGTGCTAGGGGGGCATAATATAGCTGGGGAAGTCAGTGGGTGTAAATGTGTAAGTGGACGTCTGGAGTAGGATGGCAGCTTTCTCCAAAGGAGGCTCATTCAGCTGCTATTACATTTATATATTATTGCCATTACTGTGTCACATTGGTACATATTTATACAGGTGACTTACCTGAGGTATTTTGCCAGAGCTGGTCTGCATCTTGTACATGGTACCAGCTGTGTGGCAGTATTACTGTGTATATAAAACTAAGACTTTTGCTATCTGCACTAATAATAATATACTGCACATCTGTGTGTATGTAGTAAATAAAACATTGGGGATTTGGTCATATTTTGATCAAAATATTTCAGCTTGCAGCCCATCATCAAGGGAGCCCAATTTCCTGCAAGTTTCTGTTCTACACTAGCGAATATGCCCAGCACACCATTACATTGCAGTTACATGTATTCCCCTCCCAGATACAGAGGGGAGCATCTATACAGGGCTGGCTAGTGAGCCGCACCCAGCTAGGCCTTTTATAGCCGTGACTGAAACTACCCTTATAGCACTAGGCCTGTGCTTGGTTATACCAATTGTGTACATGGTACCAGCTGCATGGCAGTATTAATGCCATATATGTACAGATGTGTCCTGTTGTGGCGCTGCTGACTATAGCAACACTCTGTAGCTGGATCGTGATGCAAACGCATTGCTGTATGCCGCAAGTGTTTGCATCGCAGCCGGGTCCCTTTGATGTACTGTAAATGGGAAACGGGTGCATGCCGGCTCCTATTCAAGTCTGTAACATAGTGGAAGCATGTGATCACATGCACCCGCTATGCTGCGCTGTCCCAAGGATAGCAGGACACATCTGTATACAAAATTTTTTTTGCTGTCGGTGCTAACAATAATATACTGCAAATCTGTGTGCATCTAGCAAATAAAACAGAGGTTATTTTGTCATATTTTGATCAAAACATTTAAGCTTGCAGCCCAACGTCAAGGGACCCCAATTTTCTGCAAGGCCCTACCCTAGCTTATATGTCCAGCCTACCACTATATTGCAGTAGGCAGATCTCCTGGGACGTAGCCGGGGTGGGTCAGGAGCATTTCCAGAGACGTAGCCGAGGTCAGGGCAGGCGGCAGACAGTGTATAGTGAGGGATGCACTGGATGTTGGAACAGGCAGCTGATGCAACAGGAACAAGATGTTTTAAGGATTGCAGATGTTTCTATTTCCCGCTAGTGCATGTCTAGGGTATAAGATCTGATTGCATTGGCACATTATGGTACGTTTCGCTCCATACAGGGCATACAAATTGAATGTTGTCAAATAGCCCTTGGTCCATGGCAGGAATTGGTTGTGTGAAAATTTCACTGTGGGGCATAGGAATATTCTGTTTATCTAGATCCATGGCGTTCTTGAGCACTGTGACTGGGGATGCTGTTTTTCCACTCTCTACCTCTTCCCAGTTAATAGAAGAGAAGAAGGGGTGTTTTCGCACGTCGCCATTTACCCCAAGCCGGAGGAACTGGTCCTTGCACAGGAGGTTGGATAAAAAGTCCTTTGTTACTCCAGTAAGGCCTTCGTATGATGGTTCCTCTGCAATGATCATTGCTGCTATCTCTGACACGGATTCTCCAGGGAAAGGCTCCGATCCTGTAGCGAGCATATATAATATAACCCCTAATGCGAACCAGTCCACAGCTGCACTGTATGGCTGGCGGGTTATCATTTCTGGAGCAAAATAGCCAGGTGTCCCGCAAATGCCTGCATTATCAATTACTCCATACACATTCATTAGGGCTAGACCAAAGTCTGTGATCTTCACATGGCCGTCTGCGGTCAGCAGAACATTTTCCAGTTTGATGTCTCTGTGAATTATTCCTTTAGAATGCATGAACTGTAATCCACAAACCAATTCCGCCGCTATAAATGTTATTGTGGGAAGGTCCATCTCTGATGTCTGAAGAAAATCGAACAGATCTCCTCCACTAGCCAGTTCCATTACACAGTATAGATAACGATGTGTTTGGAAGGTCGCATATCCATGAGTAAGGAAATTGCTCTGATGTGCCAGCTGAAGGACCCGAAACTCGACCAAGCTGTTCTCTTTTAGGGCTCTCTTCTTTAAGATCTTAATTGCCACTCTTTCCCTGCGAAGAGCGTCTGTTGCCAGCAGCACTTTTCCGTAGCCTCCCTCTCCAAGTATTGAGTGGAAAGTGAATTTGTCCACTGTTAAGGGGGCAGTATCGGTGTTTTGTTGGCTGGTGGGCGTAGCGCCTGGTCGGCCTCTTCTAAATGCTGTTATGAATTGATCTTTTTTATTTTTTAGAAATGCTGCAATTCTGTCCCAGTTTCTTCGTGATCCCTTCCTAGTGATCTTTTTCGCTGAAAGGGAAACCGGGCCTGCCATATGGCTGCACCCTTCCCCTGGATCTTCAGTAATGTCAGCGTTTCTCCTGTCACGCCAAAATCTGGGACATCGGTTACATGCTTTTATGAATTGTTCCTGTTTCCTTTCCAGAAATGCTGCCAACATGTTCCATCCTCTCTGTAATCGTGCAACAAATCTCCTCACCTTTCTGGCTGCTGAGTTGTTCCGGCCTGCCTGCTTTCCTCTTCGGTTCTGTTTTCCTCTGCACCTCTTTCTTTTCTGCCTCTTGTCTCTGGATCTCCATGCTTTCTCTCGTATTTTTTTTCTCCTATTCGTTCCCATGTTTTGTCATCCGACAGGAACAGGGCCCTTTAGAGAATATAACGCAAGATGTGTCTTCAGTCTAGAGCGTCTGAAGACTGGTTCTCAGGGGCTTCAGCAGCTGTAGAAGTAGCTGCGTGATGTCAGCAGTGACTGTGATGTCAGCAGTGACTGTGATGTCACAATTGTGCAGCTGAGCCTAGTCCTAAACATCTTCTACATTTTATGGCAGTTGATGTATGAGACAGTTTCTTTCTGTCCAAACTTATAGAAAGTGTCTTAAGTCTACCTATGTAAAATGTACCTGCCCATATTAAGACATTAAAAAAATTATATTTTATAAGAAACATGACATTTGTGAGGAGGGGATTAAACTGTAATGTGGTCATATCCACTAGAGAAGCATGTAACATAGTCTAATTATTGGAGAATCTACGTGTTTATACCACATATACCCATTATCCCCAACAGTTTCCCTTTTCAATTTAAGCACCTCAAAAATAATTGATAATAATAATAATAGCTATTTTTTTTGTACTAAGTGACTTAGGGTCAGATTTATTAAGCTCAGTGAAGTGATAAAGTGGAAGGTGATAAAGGACCAGCCAATCAGATCATTACTGCCATGTCACAGGCTGGGTTTGAAAAATGACAGTTAGGAGCTGACTGGCTGGTCCATTATCACCTTCTACTTTATCACTTTACCAAGCTTAATAAATCTGTCTCTTAATCTCAACTGGTGGCAGGAGTATTACCATGCAATCACTTCTATATCCCCATTGCACCCATTATTAAGAACAATCACATTTAAGGTGGTTTCCAATTATTTGTAGGCATGTGTAACTGTATGAAAGAGCCAAGAGATGGTGAAGAGCATTAGCATCAGTACAGAGTTTGTTGCAAAGGGAGAGATTGTGTGTGTCATGTGTCAGCAAAAAGATGACTAGAAATAGGGGGGGAGGGGGGGGGGCATTATTGATCTTGCCCTGGACTCCAAAATCCCTATTTATGCCTCTGGTGTAGGGAAAACCACCGGTGGGCCCTACTGCCTGGGGCCCACCCGTCCTCTAGGGATCAGGTTCCAGACTGTGCTGTTACTAATCTAGTACATTATCATGCATGCACTACAGGATTACTGCATATTTTATCTAGGGGACCAACACTTGCAAAATGGTTAGGCAAACCAATGTGGCAGCTGGTCATACCCCCTCTAGAGACTAGCCACACCCCTAAACATGGGCCCCTACCTTTGTATTCCCCCGGTGGGCCCTACATGCCCCAGTCCAACACTGCTTTTCATAGTAATTTTATTTACAAAAAAAAATCAAAATGTAAACAGTGTTTTTAGCTATTGCATGTCAGAATCCACTATCTCAGATCTTTATTGAACTTGGTTAAAGCTCTTCCTCTGAGCGTTCTTTGCTAGCACTTTCTCCAGGAAGATCGGATACTGGTAGGAGGTCTGTGGGCAATCAACATGTTCAATGATAAAAATTGTATGTATTTATTAATTTATTTGTTAACAGTTTCTTATATAGTGCAACTGGACACAATGATAACACAAAACTGGGTAATAACAAACAGTCAGAGGTAGGAAGGCCCTGCTCACCAGCTTACAATCTATGATGAAATATGCATTGATACACAAGGATCGGTGCTATCTATTGCATAGTTGTCCACTGGATTGCAAAGGTTCTAGGTGGGCTGCATGATATCACATCATAGCGATGATGAACCAGGGTCAGGAGCAAGGGAAAGTAAAGATAGAGAAAATATGTGGAGGATATGTGTGGCCTATACAGTGGAGATATAATTGGATAGAAAAGCTTAGGAAGGTAATGTGAGCTGTTCTGAATTTTGATAAGCTCGTCTGAATAGGTGAGTTTTCAGGGAATGCTTAAAGGTTTGGAGACTAGAGGAGAGTCTTATTATGCATGGTAGGGCATTCCACAGAGTGTGTGCAGCCAGAAGAAAGTCCTGTAATCGTGCCTGGGAGCAAGTAATGAGTGTGGATGAGAGACGTAGATCTTGTGAAGAGTAAAGGGTCCGGGTTGGGAGATATTTTGAGATAAGCAAAGAGATGTATGTTAGTGTAGTTTGGTTAATAGCCTTGTGTGTAAGTATACGGTAGAATACAGGTAACCAATGGCGGGACTGACATAGTGGGTATGTAGACGATGAACGTCTAGCGAGGCAGAATGGAGTGTAATGGTGAAGAGTCTCATCTTGGTAAGACCAGTAAGAAGACTATTGCAATAATCAATGCGGGAGATAATGAGAGCATGGGTTAGAGTTTTAGCAGTGTCTTGTGTAAGGTATTGTCGTATTTTGGATATGTTTTTTTGGATGCATGTAACATGATTTTGAGACAGATTGAATGTGGATAACAAAGGACAGTTCAGAGTGTCAAGGATGACATCTAGGCAGTGAGCTTGTGGTGTAGGGTTGATTGTCGAGTTCTCAACAGTGATAGAGATATTAGGTTGGTAACTGCTATTGGCCGGTGGAAATATAATTAACTCTGTTTTGGAAATATTAAGTTTGAGGTGGCGAGATGACATCCAAGTACTGACAGTGGTGACTCCTAACTGTTTTGGGTAGAGGGGCTGCAGCTACCCATGCCCAGAAAGGAGAAAGAGGAGACAAGGAGACAGCCGGGTCCTGGCACCTGCGCAATGGCTCTGGTAGGTGCCGGGACCTGCTCATGTGCACAAGTAGCGGCTTGACTGCAGATGCATAATACCACGGCTTCTATGGACTGTATCAGCTGCAGCCCATAGAAGCTGGGTAGGGCTGCCCAAAAGGCTGGGAGTGGCTTCCTACTGGAAGCATGCTCTCTGCTAATCACAGCCCCGTCTGACAGTCCCCGAGGGAGGAAACACCTCCCTGTGGGTGACTGTCAGATAGCACTTCCAATAGGAAGTCACTGCCAGTCACAGACTGCAACTGGCTCAGCTGAGATCACTGAGGTGGCAGATGTTACTGGAGCCCATAGGTAAAAACCACCACTGCTCACTTATATCTGTATAGCTGGGATGCACGGTTTATATAATGATAATATATATGTGGTCCAATTATTGTTGGAGGAATCATAGCTTATTAGGTGAGGACAGTACATAGATATGATTTTAAACATTGTAAAATCATAGAAATAATCATTTCCCTCCCGTGTTATGTTCCCCATACATTGTACATTTACTGACCTAATGTGAACGAGTTCAGTATGTTTTATTCAACGTTCACCATGTTCACAATTACAATCCTGACGGCATTATGGTGATGAGGTCATCACGTCGATACTGACAAAATTATTCTTAACTCTACTCATAATAATTCCACACCAATACTATAATGTATTTATTTCAAGTGTTGGATACAGTAGTACATGGCCTCCACTCTGTATATGTGACCCAATAGCTAATGGCAAATTTCACAATTTATTATATCCTGTCTCTCTTTCTATAAATATTCTACTGAGGGGAAGCAGTAACAATACTGGCTGTCGGGATCCCGACATTCAGGAGACCAATGCTGGAATCCGACAGTGGGTGATGGCATGGGTGTAGCGAGGGTGGCTCCGGTGGAGCATGAGCTCCGGGTGCTAGAAAACATAAAGGGCGTGCCACTGCCTGAACATCCCCCTCCCTCTGCCCGCTATACTGGCAGCCACAGAAGCAGAGAAAGAGCGGGGTGCAAACTTGCTCGGACTATGAGATTAGGTAGGGTACTGGTCAGGCCAGTGGCTACAGCAGGAGACACTAACAGTGTCCTGCTACCCCACTCTCTGCCCCGGCTGCTGCAGCACCTCTTTTTGCCTCAGCTGCTGCAGCACTTCTGTCTGTCCTGACTGATGCAGCACCTCTCTCTGTCCCAGACACTGCTGCTTCAGAACTTCTCTCTGCATTAGTAACATATATAAGTGGCTCTACTGTGGTGTAATGTCTATAAACGGTTCTACTGTGGTGTAATGTGTATAAATGGTTCTACTGTGGTGTAATGTGTATAAATGGTTCTATTGTGGTGTAATGTGTATAAATGGTTCTACTGTGGTGTAATGTGTATAAACGGTTCTACTGTGGTGTAATGTGTATAAATGGTTCTAATGTGGTGTAATGTGTATAAACGGTTCTACTGTGGTGTAATGTGTATAAATGGTTCTATTGTGGTGTAATGTGTATAAATGGTTCTACTGTGGTGTAATGTGTATAAACGGTTCTACTGTGGTGCAATCTGTATAAATAATTCTATTGTGGTATGACGTGTCGTGTATAAACAGTTCTACTGTGGTTTAACGTGCACAAGCGGCTCTAATGTGGTGTAACATGTATAAGTAGTTCTATGGTGTTGTGAAACTTGTATAAGGTGCTCCACTGTGTGGCGTAAAGTGTATAAGGGGTACTTCTGTGTGGTATAATGTGAATTGGTACTATTCTGTGGTCACGCCTCATCCCAATGAAGCCACATCCCTATATTTTCCCTATTTTAAACATGGGGCATCCAAAGTAAACATGCCCCAATTCAGTATAGGGGAGGGGGTACCGAAACATACCCTTGCTCCGTGCACCATGACACCTAGCTACACCTCTGGGTGACAGACCGCCTGTATGGAATCCCGACAACTGCAGGTTATTCCCTCTTGGTTTGTGGGTCCACGCCACCAACCGAGTGGGAATATAACCTGTGCCAAGCGAAGTGAGCCACCGTGCCCAAAGCCTGGTGAGCGCAGCAAGCCCGCTAGGGGACACGCTGCCTAACTGACGGGATTCTGACAGATGGCATCCCTTCTGCCGGTAAATCATATGTATTCCCTAGGTGCTACCACTTACTCACTCTGTTAGAATCTACCATATTTGCAAAATAAGAAAGAAGAGAGTGTTATATATAGAGCTCTTATGAGACCACAAACTACACTTGTAACTATTACAAAGTATACATTGGTAAGAGTTCATAAACCTTTATTAAAATCTATTTAAATCAAATAGAAAATTGTAAAATAAAAGTGTCAGAAAATACAACGTATTTTCAAAATAGTTTCTTTCTACGCTGGTCAAATACAAGTATTCACTTTATTAGTGTGATGCAATTGTTAACTGGTAGCCAGGTCACACTTGCCAACTCTCCTGCACCTTGCGGGAGACTCACGTTTTATTGACGAGCCTCCTGCTGCCCTGCAAAGTTGATTACATCCCCCTGGACCCACTGCCCTGCCTGAAATCCAGACTGCGCATGCGTGAGTCAGAAAATCACACAGGTGGGGCCTAACGTCTGTATGCAAAATAGGCCTACCCTACATCGTGGGGTTGGGGGTTGCGTTGTCTAGCAGTTTGATACTGTGAGTCATCAGTGCAGGGCAGGCAGAGACTCCACACGCTGCAGTGCTTCTCTCCTGCTTCAGCAGCAGCAGCTTATCCTCCTCTCTGCCCTAAACATGTAAGTAGAAAGTAGTAGTACTCACAGTTGTGCTTTGTGGTGGGAGCTGCGCTGTGGGTAGCAAGATAGCCGGGAAGTGGGAGGCATTGCTGGTGCACGTGTCAGTGCAGCCAGAGCCGGCGGAACCCGCTCAGCGAAGGGATGAAGTGCAGGTAGGCGCAAGGCAGGAGAGGCGCTTTCCCTACACTGCATCCCTTCACTGTGTGCTGTTGTTGCCGGCTGCCGCTGCGCCTATCACTGTACAAGCAGCGGCAGCCTGGATCGCGGAACTTCTGTCCCCCCCACTCCAGCCCCACCTCCTCCCGTCCTGTGACAGCGCTGTGCTGCTAGTAAGGGGAGGTGTGGGGGCGGGACCAGCAAAGGACGACTTTGGAAGCTGAGAGCTGCAGTCACTGCTGACTGCAGTACCGCCAGGAGCCACTAGATGACCCCATCCCTATGGACGGAGCCATCTCATCACCTGACAGGACTCAGGATCAGGAACAAAAGTGAGACTGCCCGCGGCCAGTACAGAGGAACTAAAGTGAGTTTTCTTTTTATGTGTGATTGTCTGTCTATCTATCTATCTATCTATCTATCTATCTATCTATCTATCTATCTATCTATCTATCTATCTAATATTTTAAAGGGGGGCACTGTCTGCCGTAATGTGTAAAAAGGGGACGCGGTCTGCCGTAATGTGTAAAAAGGGGACGCGGTCTGCCGTAATGTGTAAAAAGGGGACACGCACTGTGCAATGTGTAAAAAGGGGACACGGTCTGCCGTAATGTGTAAAAAGGGGACACGGTCTGCCGTAATGTGTAAAAAGGGGACACGCACTGCCGTAATGTGTAAAAAGGTGACGCGGTCTGCCGTAATGTGTAAAAAGGGGGACGCTGTCTGCCGTAATGTGTAAAAAGGGGGACTCTGTCTGCCGTAATATGTAAAAAGGGGACGCTGTCTGCCATAATGTGTAAAAAGGGGGATGCTGTCTGCCGTAATGTGTAATAAGGGGACGCTGTCTGCCGTAATGTGTAAAAAGCAGATGCAGTCTGCCGTAATGTGTAAAAAGGCGGACTGGCTGCCGTAATGTGTAAAAGGGGTTCTACCTGGTGTAGTGGCGCTGTGTGGCGTAATTTGAATAATGGAGACTACCGTAATATGAATTGGTATTATTTTGTGGCCACACCCCTTCCCCATGAAGCCACGCCCCTATATTTTTTATTTTTATGTGTGATTGTCTGTCTGTCTGTCTGTCTATCTATCTGTCTATCTATGAATTTTGTATCATTCCATGTGGCATAATGTGAATTTCGGCTCATACTGTGTGCTATAATGTGAATTTCATCTCATACCGTGTGCTATAATTTTGGCTCATACCGTGTGCTATAATGTGAATTTCGTCTCATACCGTGTGTTATAATGTCAATTTTGGCTTATACCATGTGCTAGAATGTGAATTTCGGCTCATACTGTGTGCTATAATGTGAATTTTGGCTCATACTGTGTGCTATAATGTGAATTTTGGCTCATACCGTGTGCTATAATGTCAATTTTGAATCATACTGTGTGCTATAATGGGAATTTCGGCTCATTCTATGTGCTATAATGTGAATTTTGGCTAATACCGTGTGGTATAATGTGAATTTCGGCTCATACCATGTGCTATAATGTGAATTTCGGCTCATACCATGTGCTATAATGTGAATTTCAGCTCATACCGTGTGCTATAATGTGAATTTTGGCTCATACCGTATACTATAATGTGAAAGGGGCACCAGTACTAGATAGTATAAGGGTTCCTACTACACTGAAGGACACGCCCCATTTTGAGTGACCACGTCTCCTTTTCCGGAGCACGCGCATAGTTCCACCCCATACCCCCACTTCAAAAATTCCACTTTGGCCACTGTACCTACATCTATACATACACACCCTGACCTCTTTATACACAGTCACACCTATTTGTGCAGGAGATGATGATGATAAGGTGCATGTGCAATTGGAAAGAATATTCCCAGTAAGACATGAAACAGCTGGCGTGTCATGTTGGCACATCCCATTTTCAGTGTCCACGCCCCTTCTTATGTGTGGCCATGGCAAGTTTTTTCAGGGCACGCCAGTGGCGTGAGCACATACTTTCCTTTGTATGTTTTTTTTGGGGGTGAGCCATTATTGATCTTGCTCTGGCCTCCACAAACCCTAGTTACGCCTCTGGAGATCGGCCCAGTATCCTGCATCTCAGGCATCATTACACACAGCTCGTTGTATCGAAATATTTTAGAAATAAAGTTGAATAGAGGAGTATCGATTCTGGCACATAAATTAACATGCCAAGTGATCCTGAGATATTTGTGAGGTTTATATCGTGTTTATCAATCGTGTTCTTACAATCTACTTGATATCAATTTTGTGTGTCAATTAATTATACTCAAATCTAATCCTTTGTAATTGTAAGTCTCATCAACTTAGAAATACTTTTGTGTTAGATAGTCAAATTGGGCAAAGATGTACCTGCTTTTAGCAGAGATAGTTGATATGTATATTGCGCCTGTAAGCGCACACTCAATAAGAGTAAAGGGCCCTACACACTTAAGGATCTAACTGAACAATATGAACGTTTTCATTCATTAATGAACGAGAACTGTGTGTAGGCACCAACGATGAATGATGCGCGGCCCTGCGCTCGTTCATCGTTGGTGCCGGGTCGCTTATAACTGCAAGCCAATATGGACAATTTTGTCCATATTAGTATGCAGGGCTATGGGCCCGGGTGACGGGGGAGTGAAGAAACTTCACTCCGCCTGTCACTCACCCCCCCCCCTGCCGCCGGGTCACATGGCGGTGTGTAGGGCCCATTACTGCTTATGTTGAAGAGTTCTCTGGTATCCACATAGCCATAATACATCTGCTAACTGTGCTGCCCTTTGCCTCGTCTTTTCTGCAGACTGATTAGCTAAAGGGCCTGAGTCATACCTGATTGATGCTGTGTGTATTCGCACAGCGGGCGATAAGGTCCTAACTGCGCATGCATATGCACCGCAATGCACACGCGCATCGGAGAACAACAACGGGCATCGCCGGTCAGCGTCAGGATGGTTTCTAAAATCCGATCACACAGGTGTTCACAAGGTGATTGACAGGAAGAGGCCATTTGTGGGTGGTAACTGAGCGTTTATGGGGAGTGTCCTGAAAAACACAGGCGTGCCCAAGCGTCTTCAGGGAGGGTGTATGACGTCAGCTCCGGCCCCGATCAGCCTGTTCTCATTGCACTGGAGGAGTAAGTCCTGGCCTGCATAGAGACTGCACACAGGGGATGTTTGGAGCTCGGCGTACACATGGGATTGCACACTTGCACGGCGAATTTACACTCCCCCTGGAGGCGGCGACTATCTGAACGCAGGACAGCAAAGTGATCAGCCCAGAGATCAGATCTGAATCCCCCCCATAGAGTACAGATGGTATCTATCACTTTGTATCCATTGGTATAGTGCTCTGAGAAAGTCTGCTGACGGTGGCTTGGAATACTCTGAGTTTCCTGATATGTTCTGTTATAGCTGAGTAAGGAATTATCCACCTACTAACAGAGGCATTCTGTGCCATGTTATATCAGATTGATGTCACTTATGTGTGGTCAAAATGAAATGAAACCATCTCTGCCACTAGCAGTAATCACCCTATAGTGAGTATATATCAGAACTGGTGATAGCACAGGTTATAGGTATTGTGAGTCAGGTCACTAATGGCCTGTTGCACCAATTTTACACTCTCACTAAAATATAATGTTAGATCAAATATACCAACCAGTCATCTGTGGCCACAATAGGTTTATGATTTCATGTGTCTCCTAATAGTAATATATAACATATGCAGACCAACTTTGCATGCCCATATAAGTTACAGTAGCGGGTAACTTAATATTGAAACCCCATTTAGTTGTTGTAGTACTGGTTATAAAAAGAATTTCAGTTGGGTACAGGTATAGATTTAAGAGCAGTGTAATGTAACACAACTATAATAATTGATACATTTATTATATCTGTCTTATTAAACATCCAGTGTCAAGTAAACATTTCTTATTTATTTCTTAGAACTTGTATGAGAACACTGATTATAGAGAGTAAGATATAAATGTAATCTCAGGAACAGCGTGATATGATACAAATGTAGCACTAGATTACTCGGGTATCAATTTCCGTTAGTGTAACATTATATCTAAGCACAGGATTGTGTGCCAGTGTTAGCTATGACATCATACAACATAAGTTCCATAAACGGAGGTTCTCATTTGTTATTACATGACGTCTGCTTATACCAGCTTGTTAAGGCATATTATTGGAACATATGCTGTCTGTTATCTGTAAATGTTGCATCTACACACCATAAAATAGGTAACCCTGCATGTTTAACCACAGAGGCGAGTCTGTACCCTCCTGCTATTCAGATATGTACTGCCACTTATATGTGGTTGACTTTCAGATATGTACTGCCACTTATATGCGGTACACTTTCAGATATGTACTGCCACGTATATGCGGTATACTTTCAGATATGTACTGCCACTTATATGAGGTATACTTTCAGATATGTACTGCCACTTATATGCGGTGCACTTTCAGATATGTACTGCCACTTATATGCGGTATACTTTCAGATATGTACTGCCACTTATATGCGGTATACTTTCAGATATGTACTGCCACTTATATGTGGTACACTTGCCCACTATGACATTGTCCCCCTCCATCCCTCTGGAATGTGCAGACCCTACACGGGTTGGGTAGAATATTCCGGCAGCCGGGATGCCAGTGGTTAGAATACAGGCCACAGCATCCTCTGCATATATTGTTTACAAATAAATTTTGTGATCAATGGGCACGATTCAATTTGATGACAGTTGAATAGCGCTAGGAATTAGCTTCCGGGGATATTCAATACAGCGCCCTGTGACACCCAACGACGGGATTTCTTCTCGCACCCCAGGAAACAGCGTTGCACAGGGTACTTAAGTTGGAGAATGCTGATTCTCCCGACAAAACACCCTGTTTAGTCCGGGAGAATGGACATTCTCCGACTTACCACTGCGTTGTATTGAATAGCCCCAGGAGCTAATTCCCACCGGTATTCAACTGTCATCGAATTGAATCGTGCCCAATGTGTACATATAATCACAATATTACATTGCACTAATGTCCTTGTAAAATTAGTTCCGCTAAGCAATAACAGATATCCATGTGAACAAAGGCACAGGCAAACATTAGTGTGAGAACTACACAGAGAACCCCCCACCCTGATAGATGCCCGTACCACTGCTGTCAGCAGCACGAGTATGTACAGGGTGCTGGGGGGACATTATATAGCTGGGGAAGTCAGTGGGTGTAAATGTGCAAGTGGACGTCTGGAGTAGGATGGCAGCTTTCTCCAAAGGAGGCTCATTCAGCTGCTATTACATTTATATATTATTGCCATTACTGTGTCACATTGGTACATATTTATACAGGTGACTTACCTGAGGTATTTTGCCAGAGCAGATCTGCATCTTGTACATGGTACCAGCTGTGTGGCAGTATTAATGTGTATATAAAACTAAGACTTTTGCTATCTGCACTAATAATAATATATTGCACATCTGTGTGTATGTAGTAAATAAAACATTGGGGATTTGGTCATATTTTGATCAAAATATTTCAGCTTGCAGACCATCATCAAGGGAGCCCAATTTCCTGCAAGTTTCTGTTCTACACTAGCGTATATGCCCAGCACACCATTACATTGCAGTTACATGTACTCCCCTCCCAGATACAGAGGGGAGCATCTATACAGGGCTGGCTAGTGAGCCGCACCCAGCTAGGCCTTTTATAGCCGTGACTGAAAGCTGCCATGATAGCAGACTAGGCCTGTGCTTGGTTATACCAATTGTGTGCATGGTACCAGCTGCATGGCAGTATTTTAATGCCATATATTATGTACAGATGTGTCCTGTTGTGGCGCTGCTGACTATAGCAACACTCTGTAGCTGGATTGTGATGCAAACGCATTGCTGTATGCCGCAAGTGTTTGCATCGCAGCCGGGTCCCTTTGATGTACTGTAAATGGGAGACGGGTGCATGCCGGCTCCTATTCAAGTCTGTAACATAGTGGAAGCATTTGATCACATGCACCCCGCTATGCTGCGCTGTCCGAAGGATAGCAGGACACATCTGTATACAAATCTTTTTTTTGCTGTCGGTGCTAACAATAATATACTGCAAATCTGTGTGCATCTAGCAAATAAAACAGAGGGTATTTTGTAATATTTTGATCAAAACATTTAAGCTTGCAGCCCAACGTCAAGGGACCCCAATTTTCTGCAAGGCCCTACCCTAGCTTATATGTCCAGCCTACCACTATATTACAGTAGGCAGATCTCCTGGGACGTAGCCGGGGTGGGTCAGGAGCATTTCCAGAGACGTAGCCGAGGTCAGGGCAGGCGGCAGACAGTGTATAGTGAGGGATGCACTGGAGGTTGGAACAGGCAGCTGATGCAACAGGAACAAGATGTTTTAAGAATTGCAGATGTTTCTATTTCCCGCTAGTGCATGTCTAGGGTATAATATCTGATTGCATTGGCACATTATGGTACGTTTCTCTCCATACAGGGCATACAAATTGAATGTTGTCAAATAGCCCCTGGTCCATGGCAGGAATTGGTTGTGTGAAAATTTCACTGTGGGGCACAGGAATATTCTGTTTATCTAGATCCATGGCGTTCTTGAGCACTGTGAGTGGGGATGCTGTTTTTCCACTCTCTACCTCTTCCCAGTTAATAGAAGAGAAGAAGGGGTGTTTTCGCACGTCGCCATTTACCCCAAGCCGGAGGAACTGGTCCTTACACAGGAGGTTGGATAAAAAGTCCTTTGTTACTCCAGTAAGGCCTTCGTATGATGGTTCCTCTGCAATGATCATTGCTGCTATCTCTGACACGGATTCTCCAGGGAAAGGATCCGATCCTGTAGCGAGCATATATAATATAACCCCTAATGCGAACCAGTCCACAGCTGCACTGTATGGCTGGCGGGTTATCATTTCTGGAGCAAAATAGCCAGGTGTCCCGCAAATGCCTGCATTATCAATTACTCCATACACATTCATTAGGGCTAGACCAAAGTCTGTGATCTTCACATGGCCGTCTGCAGTCAGCAGAACATTTTCCAGTTTGATGTCTCTGTGAATTATTCCTTTAGAATGCATGAACTGTAATCCACAAACCAATTCCGCCGCTATAAATGTTATTGTGGGAAGGTCCATCTCTGATGTCTGAAGAAAATCGAACAGATCTCCTCCACTAGCCAGTTCCATTACACAGTATAGATAACGATGTGTTTGGAAGACTGCATATCCATGAGTAAGGAAATTGCTCTGATGTGCCAGCTGAAGGACCCGAAACTCGACCAAGCTGCCCTCGTTCTCTGTTAGGGCTGTCTTCTTTAAGATCTTAATTGCCACTCTTTCCCTGCGAAGAGCGTCTGTTGCCAGCAGCACTTTTCCGTAGCCTCCCTCTCCAAGTATTGAGTGGAAAGTGAATTTGTCCACTGTTAAGGGGGCAGTATCGGTGCTTTGTTGGCTGGTGGGCGTAGCGCCTGATCGGCCTCTTCTAAATGCTGTTATGAATTGATCTTTTTTATTTTTTAGAAATGCTGCAATTCTGTCCCAGTTTCTTCGTGATCCCTTCCTAGTGATCTTTTTCGCTGAAAGGGAAACCGGGCCTGCCATATGGCTGCACCATTCCCCTGGATTTTCAGTAATGTCAGCGTTTCTCCTGTCTCTCACGTGCCAAAATCTGGGACATCGGTTACATGCTTTTATGAATTGATCCTGTTTCTTTTCCAGAAATGCTGCCAACATGTTCCATCCTCTCTGTAATCGTGCAACAAATCTCCTCACCTTTCTGGCTGCTGAGTTGTTCCGGCCTGCCTGCTTTCCTCTGCGGTTCTGTTTTCCTCTGCACCTCTTTCTTTTCTGCCTCTTGTCTCTGGATCTCCATGCTTTCTCTCGTATTTTTTTTCTCCTATTCGTTCCCATGTTTTGTCATCCGACAGGAACAGGGCCCTTTAGAGAATATAACGCAAGATGTGTCTTCAGTCTAGAGCGTCTGAAGACTGGAACTCAGGGGCTTCAGCAGCTGTAGAAGTAGCTGCATGATGTCAGCAGTGACTGTGATGTCAGCAGTGACTGTGATGTCACAATTGTGCAGCTGAGCCTAGTCCTAAACATCTTCTACATTTTATGGCAGTTGATGTATAAGAAGGTTTCTTTCTGTCCAAACTTTAAATTGTGTAAGATATGTAAAAAGTGTCTTAATTCTACCTATGTAAAATGTACCTGCCCATATTAAGACATTAAAAAATTTATATTTTATAAGAAACATGACATTTGTGAGGAGGGATTAGACTGTATTGTGGTCATATCCGCTAGAGAAGCATGTAACACAGTCTAATTATTGGAGAATCTACGTGTTTATACCACGTATACCCATTATCCCCAACAGTTTCCCTTTTCAATTTAAGCACCTCAAAAATAATTGATGATAATAATAATAGCTATTTTTTTTTGTACTAAGTGACTTAGGGTCAGATTTATTAAGCTCAGTGAAGTGATAAAGTGGAAGGTGATAAAGGACCAGCCAATCAGATCATTACTGCCATGTCACAGTGTGGGTTTGAAAAATGACAGTTAGGAGCTGACTGGCTGGTCCATTATCACCTTCTACTTTATCACTTTACCAAGCTTAATAAATCTGTCTCTTAATCTCAACTGGTGGCAGGAGTATTACCATGCAATCACTTCTATCTCCCCATTGCCACCATTATTAAGAACAATCACATTTAAGGTGGTTTCCAATTATTTGTAGGCATGTGTAACTGTATGAAAGAGCCAAGAGATGGGGAAGAGCATTTGCATCAGTACAGAGTTTGTTGCAAAGGGAGAGATTGTGTGTGTCATGTGTCAGCAAAAAGATGACTAGAAATAAAGGGGGGGGGGGGGGGCATTATTGATCTTGCCCTGGACTCCAAAATCCCTAGTTATGCCTCTGGTATAGGGAAAACCACCTGTGGGCCCTACTGCCTGGGGCCCACCCGTCCTCTAGGGATCAGGTTCCAGACTGTGCTGTTACTAATCTAGTACATTATCATGCATGCACTACAGGATTACTGCATATTTTATCTAGGGGACCAACACGTGCAAAATGGTTAGGCAAACCAATGTGGCAGCTGATCATACCCCCTCTAGAGACTAGCCACACCCCTAAACATGGGCCCCTACCTTTGTATTCCCCCGGTGGGCCCTACATGCCCCAGTCCAACACTGCTTTTCATAGTAATTTTATTTACAAAAAAACAAACAAAATGTAAACAGTGTTTTTAGCTATTGCATGTCAGAATCCACTATCTCAGATCTTTATTGAACTTGGTTAAAGCTCTTCCTCTGAGCGTTCTTTGCTAGCACTTTCTCCAGGAAGATCGGATACTGGTAGGAGGTCTGTGGGCAATCAACATGTTCATTGATAAAAATTGTATGTATTTATTAATTTATTTGTTAACAGTTTCTTATATAGTGCAACTGGACACAATGATAACACAAAACTGGGTAATAACAAACAGTCAGAGGTAGGAAGGCCCTGCTCACCAGCTTACAATCTATGATGAAATATGCATTGATACACAAGGATCGGTGCTATCTATTGCATAGTTGTCCACTGGATTGCAAAGGTTCTAGGTGGGCTGCATGATATCACATCATAGCGATGATGAACCAGGGTCAGGAGCAAGGGAAAGTAAAGATAGAGAAAATATGTGGAGGATATGTGTGGCCTATACAGTGGAGATATAATTGGATAGAAAAGCTTAGGAAGGTAATGTGAGCTGTTCTGAATTTTGATAAGCTCGTCTGAATAGGTGAGTTTTCAGGGAATGCTTAAAGGTTTGGAGACTAGAGGAGAGTCTTATTATGCATGGTAGGGCATTCCACAGAGTGTGTGCAGCCAGAAGAAAGTCCTGTAATCGTGCCTGGGAGCAAGTAATGAGTGTGGATGAGAGACGTAGATCTTGTGAAGAGTAAAGGGTCCGGGTTGGGAGATATTTTGAGATAAGCAAAGAGATGTATGTTAGTGTAGTTTGGTTAATAGCCTTGTGTGTAAGAATACGGTAGAATACAGGTAACCAATGGCGGGACTGACATAGTGGGTATGTAGACGATGAACGTCTAGCGAGGCAGAATGGAGTGTAATGGTGAAGAGTCTCATCTTGGTAAGACCAGTAAGAAGACTTGCAATAATCAATGCGGGAGATAATGAGAGCATGGGTTAGAGTTTTAGCAGTGTCTTGTGTAAGGTATTGTCGTATTTTGGATATGTTTTTTTGGATTCATGTAACATGATTTTGAGACAGATTGAATGTGGATAACAAAGGACAGTTCAGAGTGTCAAGGATGACTTCTAGGCAGTGAGCTTGTGGTGTAGGGTTGATTGTCGAGTTCTCAACAGTGATAGAGATATTAGGCTGGTAACTGCTATTGGCCGGTGGAAATATAATTAACTCTGTTTTGGAAATATTAAGTTTGAGGTGGCGAGATGACATCCAAGTACTGACAGTGGTGGCTCCTAACTGTTTTGGGTAGAGGGGCTGCAGCTACCCATGCCCAGAAAGGAGAAAGAGGAGACAAGGAGACAGCCGGGTCCTGGCACCTGCGCAATGGCTCTGGTAGGTGCCGGGACCTGCTCATGTGCACAAGTAGCGGCTTGACTGCAGATGCATAATACCACGGCTTCTATGGACTGTATCAGCTGCAGCCCATAGAAGCTGGGTAGGGCTGCCCAAAGGGCCGGGAGTGGCTTCTTACTGGAAGCATGCTCTCTGCTAATCACAGCCCCGTCTGACAGTCCCCGAGGGAGGAAACACCTCCCTGTGGGTGACTGGCAGATAGCACTTCCAATAGGAAGTCACTGCCAGTCACAGACTGCAACTGGCTCAGCTGAGATCACTGAGGTGGCAGATGTTACTGGAGCCCATAGGTAAAAACCACCACTGCTCACTTATATCTGTATAGCTGGGATGCACGGTTTATATAATGATAATATATATGTGGTCTAATTATTGTTGGAGGAATCGTAGCTTATTAGGTGAGGACAGTACATAGATATGATTTTAAACATTGTAAAATCATAGAAATAATCATTTCCCTCCTGTGTTATGTTCCCCATACATTGTACATTTACTGACCTAATGTGAACGAGTTCAGTATGTTTTATTCAACGTTCACCATGTTCACAATTATAATCCTGACGGCATTATGGTGATGAGGTCATCACGTCGATACTGACAAAATTATTCTTAACTCTACTCATAATAATACCACACCAATACTATAATGTATTTATTTCAAGTGTTGGATACAGTAGTACATGGCCTCCACTCTGTATATGTGACCCAATAGCTAATGGCAAATTTCACAATTTATTATATCCTGTCTCTCTTTCTATAAATATTCTACTGAGGGGAAGCAGTAACAATACCGGCTGTCGGGATCCCGACATTCAGGAGACCAATGCTGGAATCCCGACAGTGGGTGATGGCATGGGTGTAGCGAGGGTGGCTCCGGGTGCTAGAAAACCTAAAGGGCGTGCCACTGCCTGAACATCCCCCTCCCTCTGCCCGCTATACTGGCAGCCACAGAAGCAGAGAAAGAGCGGGGTGCAAACTTGCTCGGACTATGAGATTAGGTAGGGTACAGGTCAGGCCGGTGGCTACAGCAGGAGACACTAACAGTGTCCTGCTACCCCACTCTCTGCCCCGGCTGCTGCAGCACCTCTTTTTGCCTCAGCTGCTGCAGCACTTCTGTCTGTCCTGACTGATGCAGCACCTCTCTCTGTCCCAGATACTGCTGCTTCAGAACTTCTCTCTGCATTAGTAACATATATAAGTGGCTCTACTGTGGTGTAATGTGTATAAACGGTTCTACTGTGGTGTAATGTGTATAAATGGTTCTACTGTGGTGTAATGTGTATAAATGGTTCTATTGTGGTGTAATGTGTATAAATGGTTCTACTGTGGTGTAATGTGTATAAACGGTTCTACTGTGGTGTAATGTGTATAAACGGTTCTACTGTGGTGTAATGTGTATAAATGGTTCTATTGTGGTGTAATGTGTATAAACGGTTCTACTGTGGTGCAATCTGTATAAATGGTTCTTTTGTGGTATGACGTGTCGTGTATAAACAGTTCTACTGTGGTTTAACGTGCATAAGCGGCTCTAATGTGGTGTAACATGTATAAGTGGTTCTATGGTTTTGTGAAACTTGTATAAGGTGCTCCACTGTGTGGCCTAAAGTGTATAAGGGGTACTTCTGTGTGGTATAATGTGAATTGGTACTATTCTGTGTTCACGCCTCATCCCAATGAAGCCACATCCCTATATTTTCCCTATTTTAAACATGGGGCATCCAAAGTAAACATGCCCCAATTCAGTATAGGGGAGGGGGGTACTGAAACATACCCTTGCTCCGGGTACCATGACACCTAGCTACACCTCTGGGTGACAGACCGCCTGTATGGAATCCCGACAACTGCAGGTTATTCCCTCTTGGTTTGTGGGTCCACGCCACCAACTGAGTGGGAATATAACCTGTGCCAAGCGTAGTGAGCCACCGTGCCCGAAGCCTGGTGAGCGCAGCAAGCCCGCTAGGGGACACGCTGCCTAACTGACGGGATTCTGACAGATGGCATCCCTTCTGCCGGTAAATCATATGTATTCCCTAGGTGCTACCACTTACTCACTCTGTTAGAATCTACCATATTTGCAAAATAAGAATGAAGAGAGTGTTATATATAGAGCTCTTATGAGACCACAAACTACACTTGTAACTATTACAAAGTATACATTGGTAAGAGTTCATAAACCTTTATTAAAATCTATTTAAATCAAATAGAAAATTGTAAAATAAAAGTGTCAGAAAATACAACGTATTTTCAAAATAGTTTCTTTCTACGCTGGTCAAATACAAGTATTCACTTTATTAGTGTGATGTAATTGTTAACTGGTAGCCAGGTCACACTTGCCAACTCTCCTGCACCTTGCGGGAGACTCACGTTTTATTGACGAGCCTCCTGCTGCCCTGCAAAGTTGATTACATCCCCCTGGACCCACTGCCCTGCCTGAAATCCAGACTGCGCATGCGTGAGTCAGAAAATAACACAGGTGGGGCCTAACGTCTGTATGCAAAATAGGCCTACCCTACATCGTGGGGTTGGGGGTTGCGTTGTCTAGCAGTTTGATACTGTGAGTCATCAGTGCAGGGCAGGCAGACTCTCCACACGCTGCAGTGCTTCTCTCCTGCTTCAGCAGCAGCAGCTTATCCTCCTCTCTGCCCTAAACATGTAAGTAGAAAGTAGTAGTACTCACAGTTGTGCTTTGTGGTGGGAGCTGCGCTGTGGGTAGCAAGATAGCCGGGAAGTGGGAGGCATTGCTGGTGCACGTGTCAGTGTAGCCAGAGCCGGCGGAACCCGCTCAGCGAAGGGATGAAGTGCAGGTAGGCGCAAGGCAGGAGAGGCGCTTTCCCTACACTGCATCCCTTCACTGTGTGCTGTTGTTGCCGGCTGCCGCTGCGCCTATCACTGTACAAGCAGCGGCAGCCTGGATCGCGGAACTTCTGTCCCCCCCACTCCAGCCCCACCTACTCCCGTCCTGTGACAGCGCTGTGCTGCTAGTAAGGGGAGGTGTGGGGGCGGGACCAGCAAAGGACGACTTTGGAAGCTTAGAGCTGCAGTCACTGCTGACTGCAGTACCGCCAGGAGCCACTAGATGACCCCATCCCTATGGACGGAGCCATCTCATCACCTGACAGGACTCAGGATCAGGAACAAAAGTGAGACTGCCCGCGGCCAGTACAGAGGAACTAAAGTGAGTTTTCTTTTTATGTGTGATTGTCTGTCTATCTATCTATCTATCTATCTATCTATCTATCTATCTATCTATCTATCTATCTATCTATCATAAAGGGGGGCACTGTCTGCCGTAATGTGTAAAAAGGGGACGCGGTCTGCCGTAATGTGTAAAAAGGGGACGCGGTCTGCCGTAATGTGTAAAAAGGGGACACGCACTGTGCAATGTGTAAAAAGGGGACACGGTCTGCCGTAATGTGTAAAAAGGGGACACGGTCTGCCGTAATGTGTAAAAAGGGGACACGCACTGCCAGAATGTGTAAAAAGGTGACGCGGTCTGCCGTAATGTGTAAAAAGGGGGACGCTGTCTGCCGTAATGTGTAAAAAGGGGGACTCTGTCTGCCGTAATATGTAAAAAGGGGACGCTGTCTGCCATAATGTGTAAAAAGGGGGATGCTGTCTGCCGTAATGTGTAATAAGGGGACGCTGTCTGCCGTAATGTGTAAAAAGCAGATGCAGTCTGCCGTAATGTGTAAAAAGGCGGACTGGCTGCCGTAATGTGTAAAAGGGGTTCTACCTGGTGTAGTGGCGCTGTGTGGCGTAATTTGAATAATGGAGACTACCGTAATATGAATTGGTATTATTTTGTGGCCACACCCCTTCCCCATGAAGCCACGCCCCTATATTTTTTCTTTTTATGTGTGATTGTCTGTCTGTCTGTCTGTCTGTCTATCTATCTGTCTATCTATGAATTTTGTATCATTCCATGTGGCATAATGTGAATTTCGGCTCATACTGTGTGCTATAATGTGAATTTCATCTCATACCGTGTGCTATAATTTTGGCTCATACCGTGTGCTATAATGTGAATTTCGTCTCATACCGTGTGTTATAATGTCAATTTTGGCTTATACCATGTGCTAGAATGTGAATTTCGGCTCATACTGTGTGCTATAATGTGAATTTTGGCTCATACTGTGTGCTATAATGTGAATTTTGGCTCATACCGTGTGCTATAATGTCAATTTTGAATCATACTGTGTGCTATAATGGGAATTTCGGCTCATTCTATGTGCTATAATGTGAATTTTGGCTAATACCGTGTGGTACAATGTGAATTTCGGCTCATACCGTGTGCTATAATGTGAATTTTGGCTAATACCGTGTGGTATAATGTGAATTTCGGCTCATACCATGTGCTATAATGTGAATTTCGGCTCATACCATGTGCTATAATGTGAATTTCAGCTCATACCGTGTGCTATAATGTGAATTTTGGCTCATACCGTATACTATAATGTGAAAGGGGCACCAGTACTAGATAGTATAAGGGTTCCTACTACACTGAAGGACACGCCCCATTTTGAGTGACCACGTCTCCTTTTCCGGAGCACGCGCATAGTTCCACCCCATACCCCCACTTCAAAAATTCCACTTTGGCCACTGCACCTACAGCTATACATACACACCCTGACCTCTTTATACACAGTCACACCTATTTGTGCAGGAGATGATGATGATAAGGTGTATGTGCAATTGAAAAGAATATTCCCAGTAAGACATGAAACAGCTGGCGTGTCATGTTGGCACATCCCATTTTCAGTGTCCACGCCCCTTCTTATGTGTGGCCATGGCAAGTTTTTTCAGGGCACGCCAGTGGCGTGAGCACATACTTTCCTTTGTATGTTTTTTTTGGGGGTGAGCCATTATTGATCTTGCTCTGGCCTCCACAAACCCTAGTTACGCCTCTGGAGATCGGCCCAGTATCCTGCATCTCAGGCATCATTACACACAGCTCGCTGTATCGAAATATTTTAGAAATAAAGTTGAATAGAGGAGTATCGATTCTGGCACATAAATTAACATGCCAAGTGATCCTGAGATATTTGTGAGGTTTATATCGTGTTTATCAATCGTGTTCTTACAATCTACTTGATATCAATTTTGTGTGTCAATTAATTATACTCAAATCTAATCCTTTGTAATTGTAAGTCTCATCAACTTAGAAATACTTTTGTGTTAGATAGTCAAATTGGGCAAAGATGTACCTGCTTTTAGCAGAGATAGTTGATATGTATATTGCGCCTGTAAGCGCACACTCAATAAGAGTAAAGGGCCCTACACACTTAAGGATCTAACTGAACAATATGAACGTTTTCATTCATTAATGAACGAGAACTTTGTGTAGGCACCAACGATGAATGATGCGCGGCCCTGCGCTCGTTCATCGTTGGTGCCGGGTCGCTTATAACTGCAAGCCAATATGGACAATTTTGTCCATATTAGTATGCAGGGCTATGGGCCCGGGTGACGGGGGAGTGAAGAAACTTCACTCCGCCTGTCACTCACCCCCCCCCCCTGCCGCCGGGTCACATGGCGGTGTGTAGGGCCCATTACTGCTTATGTTGAAGAGTTCTCTGGTATCCACATAGCCATAATACATCTAGTAACTGTGCTGCCCTTTGCCTCGTCTTTTCTGCAGACTGATTAGCTAAAGGGCCTGAGTCATACCTGATTGATGCTGTGTGTAATCGCACAGCGGGCGATAAGGTCCTAACTGCGCATGCATATGCACCGCAATGCACACGCGCATCGGAGAACAACAACGAGCATTGCCGGTCAACAACAGGATGGTTTCTAAAAATCCGATCGCACAGGTGTTCACAAGGTGATTGACAGGAAGAGGCCGTTTGTGGGTGGTAACTGAGCGTTTATGGGGAGTGTCCTGAAAAACACAGGCATGCCCATGTGTCTTCAGGGAGGGTGTCTGACGTCAGCTCCGGCCCCGATCAGCCTCTTCTCATCGCACTGGAGGAGTAAGTCCTGACCTGCGCAGAGACTGCACACAGTCGAGTTTTGCAGCTCGGCGTACACATGGAATTGCACACTTGCACGGTGAATATACACTCCCCCTGGAGGCGGCGACTATCTGATCGCAGGACTGCAAAGTGATCAGCCCAGCGATCAGATCTGAATCCCCCCCATAGAGTACAGATGGCATCTATCACTTTGTATCCATTGGTATAGTGCTCTGAGGAAGTCTGCTGACGGTGGCTTGGAATACTCTGAGTTTCCTGATATGTTCTGTTATAGCTGAGTAAGGAATTATCCACCTACTAACAGAGGCATTCTGTGCCATGTTATATCAGATTGATGTCACTTATGTGTGGTCAAAATGAAATGAACCATCTCTGCCACTAGCAGTAATCACCCTATAGTGAGTATATATCAGAACTGGTGATAGCACGGGTTATAGGTATTGTGATTCAGGTCACTAATGGCCTGTTGCACCAATTTTACACTCTCACTAAAATATAATGTTAGATCAAATATACCAACCAGTCATCTGTGGCCACAATAGGTTTATGGTTTCATGTGTCTCCTAATAGTAATATATAACATATGCAGACCAACTTTGCATGCCCATATAAGTTACAGTAGCTGGTAACTTAAAATTGAACACCATTTAGTTGTTGTAGTACTGGTTATAAAAGGAATGTCAGTTGGGTACAGGTATAGATTTAAGAGCAGTGTAATGTAACACAACTATAATAATTGATACATTTATTATATCTGTCTTATTAAACATCCAGTGTCAAATAAACATTTCTTATTTATTTCTTAGAACTTGTATGAGAACACTGATTATAGAGAGTAAGATATAAATGTAATCTCAGGAACAGCGTGATATGATACAAATGTAGCACTAGATTACTCAGGTATCAATTTCCTTTAGTGTAACATTATATCTAAGCACAGGACTGTGTGCCAGTGTTAGCTATGACATCATACAACATAAGTTCCATAAACCGAGGTTCTCATTTGTTATTACATCACGTCTGCTTATACCAGCTTGTTAAGGCATATTATTGGAACATATGCTGTCTGTTATCTGTAAATGTTGCATCTACACACCATAAAATAGGTAACCCTGCATGTTTAACCACAGAGGCAAGTCTGTACCCTCCTGCTATTCAGATATGTACTGCAACTTATATGCGGTACACTTTCAGATATGTACTGCCACTTATATGCGGTACACTTTCAGATATGTACTGCCACTTATATGCGGTACACTTTCAGATATGTACTGCCACTTATATGTGGTTCACTTTCAGATATGTACTGCCACTTATATGCGGTACACTTTCAGATATGTACTGCCACGTATATGCGGTATACTTTCAGATATGTACTGCCACTTATATGCGGTACACTTTCAGATATGTACTGCCACGTATATGCGGTATACTTTCAGATATGTACTGCCACTTATATGCGGTATACTTTCAGATATGTACTGCCACTTATTTGCGGTATACTTTCAGATATGTACTGCCACTTATATGCGGTACACTTTCAGATATGTACTGCCACGTATATGCGGTATACTTTCAGATATGTACTGCCACTTATATGCGGTATACTTTCAGATATGTACTGCCACTTATATGCGGTATACTTTCAGATATGTACTTCCACTTATATGTGGTACACTTGCCCACTATGACATTGTCCCCCTCCTTCCCTCTGGAATGTGCAGACCCTACACGGGTTGGGTAGAATATTCTGGGGGCCCGGGATGCCAGCGGTTAGAATACAGGCCACAGAGGGGCGTGGCCTGGAGGTTGTGTGAACAGGCTGCTATTCTGGTGAGCTCCCAGGGACCTGGGAGTTATTGTATAATAAAGCAGCCTCCACACGATTATAACCCACCCTGTGTGCCTGGATTGACTTCCTAACGGGCTAGAGCAGGTGAAGAGTAAGAGCTGCGGAATCGGGGAGCCGGTTTCCTGGCTCCCGCGGATTGCGGCCTACTCGTCTCACTGAAGCCGGGGACTAAATTTCTATACCAGCCCCAGCCGGGGAGTCGGCCTTCCCGGGACGTCGGACGGACCTGTCTGCACCCTGCCCCTTGCTGGGACATCACCACTACCATCACTGCAACGGTCCAGCAGTCCTTGCTGGCCGGCGGAGGAGATCCGGGACCGGATCGGAGCCGTGACGAGCGCTCCGGAGCGCGGGCGGCGGCCATCTTGCGGAGGCCGAACGAGAGGAGGCGAGGCGGCGGTGACCCGGAGGAGACGTCGGGCGGCCCTAGGGGGTAAGAGTCTGCAGCATTGGCTCCACGGAGGTGAATATATCTCTCCCCCCCCGGGTGCTTTTCCCTGATACCAGCGGCGCACTACTGCGGAGGACCGCGGGCCCGGCCGGAGCTCCCCCCCCCGCCTGTTAGAGAGACAGAAAGCAGCGAACGTAACAGACGTCCCCCCCTGTCCATCTGGGGTCCGGGATTAGCTGGGCCTCTCCCGGAGATACAGACCCCCCTGATCCAACCTACCCCACCGGCTTTTCTGCAGATATCTGAGGGACCTGTGCGCCCCGGCCCCTCTGAGAGTCCGCCTGCGGCTGTGGGTGGCTCATTGGAGGGTGCAGGTGGTTGTCAGGGAGTCATACGACCAGCAGGCATCCCACATTAGACCTGGAAGCCGTGGGGGAAAAAGCCCAGACAAGCACTGCGGTGGAGGCGAATACGACTGATCGGGTCATCCAACCCTGTAGACGCACCCCCCATCTATCGGGGCCCCTCTAATGTGTCTGAGCAGTACTCCTGGTTCTGCACGTTGAAATACCAAGACTCTTCTGTCTCCAAGTTATAATACCCTTCCGGGGATCCCTGGGCTAGATCTTAATCCTCTACAACCGGTGGCCCGATTCTGATTGTACCTGGGAAGCCTGGGGTGCGGGACTGGAGTTCCCCCCAATGCTCCGTATGCACACAGAAGAAGATGGCTAGTCGCATAGCCCTGCTGGCCCTGCTCATGCCAATGTAAAACAAGCAGCTTCTCCTACCCATGCCAATATCTACGTGACATCTCGATGATCTCGGAGACAGCGGAGCCTCCAAACTTTCCTATTTAAGTGATCGGAACCGTCGACCTATCTCTCTTAGGCCTTAGTATGCCTTCCAGACGCAGCAAGCCATCAAAGCCCGCACAGCAGCTTTCATTTTTCAAATCATCTCCAAGGATGTCGGGCTCTAAAACCACCGGATCCTCTACGACAGATACAATCCCGCAAACTCCCCCCTCCCTAGAGGTGCCCCCTTCCACTTCCAAAGCTGCCACGAGCTTGGACAATGTCAAAGATGGAGATGCTCTAACTGTGGGCACGATGAAACTACTTCTGTCTCGCTTCAAGGAGGACGTGGCAGCGGAATTTCGTACCACATTAACGGCGTGTCAACAATCCATAGATGACCTAGGTGGCCGCACTGACCATCTGGAAACTAAAATGGAGGAGGTCGTGGGGTCCCATAACAACCTGCTAGACGCCCATGACGCCTTGGAAGCGGAGGTGAAGCTTTTGCGGGACAAAGTCACAGATCTGGAGGACAGATCGCGTCGAAGCAATCTTAAATTGCGTGGAGTCCCAGAGTCTGTGTCACATAGCAGTTTACACGACTATGCCGTGGCCCTATTTAAAGCTCTATTACCCCAGTCCCCTTCGGCAGATCTCCTTATCGACCGAATACACCGGCTACCAAAGGCTAGAGCAGCACCAGGGGACGCGCCCAGAGATGTCCTCATGAAAATGCACTACTTCCACGTGAAGGAGGCCTTGCTAAAAGCATCAAGACCGACGTCAAACACATATTCAGCCCTTAAAGGCCTTCAACTTTTCGGAGACTTGTCTGCAGCCACCCTCTACAAACGGCGTTCCTTTCACTCTATCACGACAGCTCTCAGGAAGGCGGATATCCCCTATCGCTGGGGTTTCCCCACCAAGCTGCTGATTCACCGAGATGGCTCCACTGTCTCTATTTCTACCGCAGATGAAGGAGCAAAGTTGCTCAAATCCTGGAACATTGTGGAACCCTCTGTAGACTCCTCACCCCGTCGACTTCAGCAGGACTGGTCTTCGGTGAAGTGAGGCGGCCTGCGCGGGATCGGAAAGCTTCCAAATATGCTACCTCTCTACTCCTCTCTGGTGGCTCTCCAATTATGATGTTGACACCACCGGCTCTACCTCTACCCTTGTCCGGGGGAACGTGATGTGCCGGGGGAGGCATTGATTGTAGCGGGCGATCAGCCCATGTTTCAGAAGTATTCTTAGAATTGTATACTGTATTCTACTGGCAGCCTAGTTTGTTCTTTTTTCTTTCCTATAAGCGAGGTGCCTGGCGCTCCCCCGGACATGGCGGACCCCTACCAAAATGAATCTGTTGATATAACCCAGGAACTCGATATGTAGGGTGAGCCGCTGGAGAGTCCCTAATGATTCTATTGATTTCAATGTTGGTTTCTATGCCTTATTTCCAGGTTGGATTGTTTTTGTTATACATTTTATGTTCTTCATGTTCTATTTACTAACATGGGTATTTACATGCCCTAATAGTATCGAGATGTTCATGTGTTATGCATAGTTTACAGTGTAAAAGTATGGCAATGGGTAGGTGCTATGCCACTAACCCCCCCTATAGCCTACACAGCCGCCTTATTATGGCGACTGGTTATGATCTCATGAGAGATCAATTCAGTTTTGTTTTTTTAATTTTTTTTCTGTCTACCTTCCTGTTCCCAGATATGTTCCCCCCCCCCCCTTTCAGGTATATCAGTTTAAACACGGAAATTGCTCAAAGGAATTATCAGTCTTGGTTGCAATAGATTATGGTTAACATAATCTCTATTAATGCCAAAGGGCTCAATTCTCCCCATAAACGAAGAGTAGCCTTGAATTTTTTTCATAAACTCAAGGCACATGTGGTAGCAGTTCAAGAGACCCACTTTCAGAGTCAAAATCCCCCCTCCTTCACTAATTCACGCTATCCCCACTGTTATATGGCAAACGGACCCGCCAAGAAAGCTGGCGTGGCTCTTCTTATAGCACAACATTGCTCGTTTGTTCTGTCCGATAAATATGAGGACCCAAACGGGAGATATTTAATCTTAGTGGGCAAACTGGATAATGTAGACACCACTTTGGTCTCGTGCTATGCACCTAATGCCAAACAAATTCCATTTTTTAGAACCTTCTGTAGAACTCTCAAGGAACATACTAAGGGAGCCCTTTTGATTTTAGGTGACTTTAATATGGTACTGGACCCTACTGTTGACCGCTCCCGTCCGACCCGGACCCTTCGTAGCAGTCCACCCCAGGAACCCACAGGCAAATTTGGTCAACTGCTAGCTGAGTACGCATTGTATGATGTATGGAGGGCTAAACATCCGACAGAACGGGATTACACTTTCTTTTCTCATGTACATAGTTCGTACTCACGAATAGACTTAGCATTAGCTGATAAATGGACACTAGCGGCTATTAGCAAGATAGACATATTACCTATGTCCTGGTCGGATCACTCACCGCTTATGGTTGTTTGGGATACCAGTAAAAGGGTGGTCCCTCATGCCCCCTGGAGAATGGGCCAATATTTGCTGGCTCACCCGGAGGCTTCTCAGGCCATCCAGCAATCTCTGGATTTATATCTGTCCACTAACTGCCCCGAGGACACATCTGTCTTCACCCATTGGTGTTCTCTGAATGCCGTGATTAGAGGTTCTGCAATTCAAAGTGCGGCTAGACTTAAACGCGATTACAGGAAGAGACACGCCTCGGCCGAAAGAGAGGCCGCCCGGTTAGAAGCTGCACATAAAATTAGCCCTGATAATAAATCTCTTTATAAACAACTTCTTAGTGCCCGTGACAAAGTAAACACCTTCGCCTTAACCGAAGTTCACCGGAACCTGCAGCGGCTAAATCAAAAATACTATAGGCTGGGTAACAGGGCGGGAAGGTTATTGGCGCGTAAATTGAGAGGGCGTAGAGCTAAGGAACGCATACATGCAATTCATACATCTTCTGGAGTCAAAGTAACTGATCCGGTTGAGATAGCAAATGCGTTTGCTGAATATTACTCGCAGCTGTATAACCTAAGAGATGACTCTGGTACCCCTCAGCCCACGCTGGCAGATATCACCGGATTCTTGGACGGGTTGTCGCTCCCCAATATAGACTCCCAGACCCGCGAATCCCTCAATATTCCCTGGTCACTCGACGAAGTCGAAACAGCCATCGACTCCTGTCCAGTAAATAAAGCCCCCGGCCCAGATGGGTACCCCTCCAGCTTCTACAAAACATTCAAATCAACCCTTGCCCCGCTCTTAACGTCAGTCTATAATGAAGCCACTGACTCCACATGTTTCCCGAAAGAGATGTTAGAGGCTCGAATAGTTACCATCCCTAAGCCGGGAAAATCCCCTACGGTGGTTCAGAATTACCGCCCAATAGCATTGCTGAACACCGACCTTAAATTGTTCGCCAAGATGGTTGCAAATAGGATCTCCCCTCTCCTGCCTAGTTTGATTAACCCTGATCAGGTGGGTTTTGTTCTGGGCAGGCAAGCGTCAGATAACACACGTAGGGTTATTAACCTGATTGACCGCTGCCAGGCCCGGAGCGAACCTCTCTTGCTTCTTTCTCTGGATGCAGAAAAAGCATTCGATAGGCTCCATTGGGATTATTTAAGGGTTACCCTGGGTCATTTTGGATTTGCGGGTAGGATACTGGACTCTATTTTTGCCTTGTACTCCTCACCTTCGGCTTCGGTTTTCACCAATGGGTGCAGCTCCTCTATATTTAATATTACTAATGGGACCCGGCAGGGATGCCCACTATCACCCCTTATCTTTGTACTAGCTGTGGAACCGCTGGCAGAACGAATCAGGGTGTCAGACTCAATTGTGGGTCCAGAAGTGGGAGGGACACCACATAAAATATGTCTTTTTGCGGATGATATTCTGGTGTGTCTTAGAGAGCCTGAAACGTCCTTACCCCATTTACACTCTCTTTTAAACTCTTATGCAGCAGTCTCTTATTACAAATTGAACGCTACTAAGACTGAGGCCCTACCCTTGAATATTTCTGACAGCGTTCTTAGTCGTCTAAAGAATGACTATAAATATGCGTGGCAACTTAGATCGCTTAAATATCTGGGTGTTCATTTATCTAGGGGGCGGGACTTAATGGGGTGCAACTATGACCCGCTTTTTCGCGCATTTGAATTGTTAATTAAAGATTGGATGATGCAGGAGGTCTCCTGGGTCGGACGGGTGGCGGCGGCTAAGATGGTCCTTTTGCCAAAATTGATGTACCTCTTTCGTACCATCCCTAGAACTTTCCCTAAAGACGTTTGTAATAGATTCAATCGTCTATTAACTAAATATATATGGGGGGGCTTAAAGCCGAAAGTAGCGAAATCCACGTTGACTACGTCAAAAGGTGCCGGGGGAGTAGCATATCCAGACTTGGAAAGATACCATATCGCCTGTTTGCTCACTCAAGCTAGAGATTGGTTCACCCAGGGCAATGTTAAACCGTGGGTATCCCTGGAACAAGACGCAATATTCCCCTACACACTATCGGATCTGTTATGGTTGCCCTTCAAATCAATCCCAGCTAGAGTTGCCGAGTGCTCAGCAGTTCACGCAACTTTGCTGGCATGGAAGGAAGTATCAAAGTCTTTCCCTCCTGGTGCTCTGCCCTCCCCCAAGTTGTCCCTCCACGCTATAGCCCTATTGATCCCAGATTTGCAACTACACCACTGGCGAACCTTGGGTCTCAATACTCTGAAAGATGTCCTCCGAGATGGCACCTTAGCCCCCTTCTCCCTACTCCAAGATCAATTTCAGGTACCCAAACAAGACTTTCATAAATATCTACAATTAAGGCATTGGCTTCAGAGCTGCTCTCCAAGTCAGGCCCCACATACTGATCCCCCTAAAATACTGATGTCACTTCTAGTACCCAGAGGCAACAGGGGAGGCATTTCCAGATGGTATCAGCATCTTGTAACCGAGTCTCATCATGGGGTCTTCCCTGCACAGACTAAATGGGAAAAAGACCTCCCTGCAGTCTTCATGGAAGATATCTGGAAATATATCTTTAAATCTTGTTTTAGAATTTCCAAATGTGTAAATCACTGTGAAATGTATTACAAACTGGTCCATAGGGTATATTTAACGCCGGACCGTTTACACAAAATCTGGCCTGATGTCTCCGCTAGTTGCTGGAGAAACTGTGGGATGGTGGGAGATATTTTACACATTTTTTGGTTATGCCCGGTGATCCGGGCACTTTGGAGGGAAGTGTTCCTTTTCATCTCCCATATATTGGGAATGGTCCTAGTGCCTGACCCCCTCTTGGCACTCTTTCACTATTATGAGAAGGAGATGTCCAGCGGTGACAGATATATTCTAGGCCATATCCTCATAGCTTCTAAAGCCGCCATTGCCTCCAAATGGAAGTCTGCGATCATTCCCAATATTTCAATGATAGAAAATAGTGTCCATCAACATTATGTGTTTGAGACAGCAGAGAGCAATTGTGCTCCAGGAAATTCCTCTATTAGTAAGAAATGGATTAAATGGTCCCTTTATAAAGAGGGTTTAGGCCAGAAGGGTGCATACAGAGCTCCAGCTGACATTCCAGACCTCTCTGTGCTTTGCTCCCCGGTACACACCGGACACTGATTTACTAAGTGTTGCAGACCTCTTATCTCTCATTATACTAAGACTCCATTGATGTATTACGATATCCCTGATACGTACCTCCCCCCACCCATGTCTTTATTAGTTCTGTTTTGTATGTATCTCCCCTCCCTCCTTCTGTTTTTTATTTACCGATTTAATTGTATATGTACATGTAATCTGTTTGAAAACTCAATAAAAATTTAATATTAAAAAAAAAGAATACAGGCCACAGCATCCCCTGCATATATTGTTTACAAATAAATTTTGTGATCAATGGCCACGATTCAATTTGATGACAGTTGAATAGCGCTAGGAATTAGCTTCCGGGGATATTCAATACAGCGCCCTGTGACACCCAACGACGGGATTTCTTCTCGCACCCCAGGAAACAGCGTTGCACAGGGTACTTAAGTTGGAGAATGCTGATTCTCCCGACAAAACACCCTGTTTAGTCCGGGAGAACGGACATTCTCCGACTTACCACTGCGTTGTATTGAATAGCCCCAGGAGCTAATTCCCACCGGTATTCAACTGTCAGAGCCGGCCATAGCTATAGGCAAACTAGGCAATTGCCTAGGGCATTTGATATGCCCAGGGGCATCAGCAGCTTCTGCTGATTAAAATGATATGCAGCATGCCTATATTCTGTGTGTAGCATTTCATATGCAGATACAGCCACAGTCTCACACAGTATAAAAGCATGCTGTATATCATTTTAATCAGCAGAAGCTGCTTGTGCATCCTACCCACATAACAATGCAAATAAGATGCATTTTCATTAAAAAAATTGCCCGTTGTTAGCACTGAGGCAAGATTTATGAGGACACATCTGTATCCAAGCAGAGGCAGAGGTCACAGTGTTAGTGGCAGTGTGATTGCTGTGTGCATGTGAGTGGGTTGGTTGTGCAGTAGTGTTCGGAATATGTGTAAGGAGCATTATGTCTGTCATGTAAAAATGCATTAATAATGTGAAACATATGTGTAAGGGGCACTATGTGTGTCATTATGTGTATAAATAAGGGCATTAATAATGTGCGGCACATGTGTAACAGGGTACTACTGTATGTGTCATTATGTGTATAGGGGCACTAACAATGTGCAGCAAATGTGTAGGGGGCACTATGTGTGACATTATGTGTATTAGGGCATTAATAATGTGCGGCATATGTGTAAGGGACATTATGTGTAAAAGGGCATTAATAAAGGTTGTCATAATGTGTAAGCACATTATGTTTAGAAGGACATTAATAATGTGTCTCATATGTGTTAGGGGCATTACTGTGTGGAATTATGTGTTTAAGTTGCTCTTCTATGTGGTGTTGCGTATAGAAAGGGCACTACTGTGTCGTCTAATGTGAATAAAGAGCAATAGGGTGTAGCGTAATGTGAATAAGGAGCAATTCAGTGTGATGTAATGTGAATAAGGGGCTCTACTGTGAGGAGTAACGTTTATAAGGTAAAGTGATACTACTGTGGGATGTAATATGAATTATGGAAACTATTGCATGGTAAAATGTGAATAAAGTTGTAGTACTGTGTGGCGTATTTGGAATTGGGGTTACCATTGTGTGGCCATGCCCCTTGCCAGCAAAAACACACCCCTTTTTGGGCTGTGCGCCAAATGTGCGAACTGTTCCTATTTAAAATATAGGGGGTACAAACACCAAAATAAGGACTGCTATGGGTGAGGGGTGATGGTGCTGGGAAAGAAGTGCAAGGTCAGAGGCAGAACCAGCGGTGGAGCTAGGGGGCACCAGCCAAAATCTTGCATAGGGCATCATATTGGTTAGGGCCGGCTCTGTCAACTGTCATCGAATTGAATCGTGCCCAATGTGTACATATAATCACACTATTACATTGCACTAATGTCCTTGTAAAATGAGTTGCGCTGAGCAATAACAGATATCCATGTGAACAAAGGCACAGGCAAACATTAGTGTGTGTGTGTGTGTGTGTGTGTGTGTGTGTGTGTGTGTGTGTGTGTGTGTCTCTGTGTATAAAAATATAATTTGTTTTAGCAAGGATTGCTGTAGCAGTAACATAAGGCACGCACAGTCTTTTTGAGGGGTTTCTGGGGGTGCGTAATCTCTTAAGATTGGCTTTCATTTCTTACTACACAGAGAACCCCCCACCCTGATAGATGCCCGTACCACTGCTGTCAGCAGCACGAGTATGTACAGGGTGCTAGGGGGGCATGATATAGCTGGGGAAGTCAGTGGGTGTAAATGTGTAAGTGGACGTCTGGAGTAGGATGGCAGCTTTCTCCAAAGGAGGCTCATTCAGCTGCTATTACATTTATATATTATTGCCATTAATGTGTCACATTGGTACATATTTATACAGGTGACTTACCTGAGGTATTTTGCCAGAGCTGGTCTGCATCTTGTACATGGTACCAGCTGTGTGGCAGTATTACTGTGTATATAAAACTAAGACTTTTGCTATCTGCACTAATACTAATATACTGCACATCTGTGTGTCTATGTAGTAAATAAAACATTGGGGATTTGGTCATATTTTGATCAAAATATTTCAGCTTGCAGCCCATCATCAAGGGAGCCCAATTTCCTGCAAGTTTCTGTTCTACACTAGCGTATATGCCCAGCACACCATTACATTGCAGTTACATGTTCTCCCCTCCCAGATACAAAGGGGAGCATCTATACAGGGCTGGCTAGTGAGCCGCACCCAGCTAGGCCTTTTATAGCCGTGACTGAAACTACCCTTATAGCACTAGGCCTGTGCTTGGTTACACCAATTGTGTGCATGGTACCAGCTGCATGGCAGTATTAATGCCATATATGTACAGATGTGTCCTGTTGTGGCGCTGCTGACTATAGCAACACTCTGTAGCTGGATCGTGATGCAAACGCATTGCTGTATGCCGCAAGTGTTTGCATCGCAGCCGGGTCCCTGTGATGTACTGTAAATGGGAAACGGGTGCATGCCGGCTCCTATTCAAGTCTGTAACATAGTGGAAGCATGTGATCACATGCACCCGCTATGCTGCGCTGTCCCAAGGATAGCAGGACACAGCTGTATACAAATTTTTTTTTGCTGTCGGTGCTAACAATAATATACTGCAAATCTGTGTGCATCTAGCAAATAAAACAGAGGTTATTTTGTCATATTTTGATCAAAACATTTAAGCTTGCAGCCCAACGTCAAGGGACCCCAATTTTCTGCAAGGCCCTACCCTAGCTTATATGTCCAGCCTACCACTATATTGCAGTAGGCAGATCTCCTGGGACGTAGCCGGGGTGGGTCAGGAGCATTTCCAGAGACGTAGCCGAGGTCAGGGCAGGCGGCAGACAGTGTATAGTGAGGGATGCACTGGATGTTGGAACAGGCAGCTGATGCAACAGGAACAAGATGTTTTAAGGATTGCAGATGTTTCTATTTCCCGCTAGTGCATGTCTAGGGTATAAGATCTGATTGCATTGGCACATTATGGTACGTTTCGCTCCATACAGGGCATACAAATTGAATGTTGTCAAATAGCCCCTGGTCCATGGCAGGAATTGGTTGTGTGAAAATTTCACTGTGGGGCACAGGAATATTTTGTTTATCTAGATCCATGGCGTTCTTGAGCACTGTGAGTGGGGATGCTGTTTTTCCACTCTCTACCTCTTCCCAGTTAATAGAAGAGAAGAAGGGGTGTTTTCGCACGTCGCCATTTACCCCAAGCCGGAGGAATTGGTCCTTGCACAGGAGGTTGGATAAAAAGTCCTTTGTTACTCCAGTAAGGCCTTCGTATGATGGTTCCTCTGCAATGGTCATTGCTGCTATCTCTGACACGGATTCTCCAGGGAAAGGCTCCGATCCTGTAGCGAGCATATATAATATAACCCCTAATGCGAACCAGTCCACAGCTGCACTGTATGGCTGGCGGGTTATCATTTCTGGAGCAAAATAGCCAGGTGTCCCGCAAATGCCTGCATTATCAATTACTCCATACACATTCATTAGGGCTAGACCAAAGTCTGTGATCTTCACATGGCCGTCTGCGGTCAGCAGAACATTTTCCAGTTTGATGTCTCTGTGAATTATTCCTTTAGAATGCATGAACTGTAATCCACAAACCAATTCCGCCGCTATAAATGTTATTGTGGGAAGGTCCATCTCTGATGTCTGAAGAAAATCGAACAGATCTCCTCCACTAGCCAGTTCCATTACACAGTATAGATAACGATGTGTTTGGAAGGTCGCATATCCATGAGTAAGGAAATTGCTCTGATGTGCCAGCTGAAGGACCCGAAACTCGACCAAGCTGTTCTCTTTTAGGGCTCTCTTCTTTAAGATCTTAATTGCCACTCTTTCCCTGCGAAGAGCGTCTGTTGCCAGCAGCACTTTTCCGTAGCCTCCCTCTCCAAGTATTGAGTGGAAAGTGAATTTGTCCACTGTTAAGGGGGCAGTATCGGTGTTTTGTTGGCTGGTGGGCGTAGCGCCTGGTCGGCCTCTTCTAAATGCTGTTATGAATTTATTTTTTTTATTTTTTAGAAATGCTGCAATTCTGTCCCAGTTTCTTCGTGATCCCTTCCTAGTGATCTTTTTCGCTGAAAGGGAAACCGGGCCTGCCATATGGCTGCACCCTTCCCCTGGATCTTCAGTAATGTCAGCGTTTCTCCTGTCACGCCAAAATCTGGGACATCGGTTACATGCTTTTATGAATTGATCCTGTTTCCTTTCCAGAAATGCTGCCAACATGTTCCATCCTCTCTGTAATCGTGCAACAAATCTCCTCACCTTTCTGGCTGCTGAGTTGTTCCGGCCTGCCTGCTTTCCTCTTCGGTTCTGTTTTCCTCTGCACCTCTTTCTTTTCTGCCTCTTGTCTCTGGATCTCCATGCTTTCTCTCGTATTTTTTTTCTCCTATTCGTTCCCATGTTTTGTCATCCGACAGGAACAGGGCCCTTTAGAGAATATAACGCAAGATGTGTCTTCAGTCTAGAGCGTCTGAAGACTGGTTCTCAGGGGCTTCAGCAGCTGTAGAAGTAGCTGCGTGATGTCAGCAGTGACTGTGATGTCAGCAGTGACTGTGATGTCACAATTGTGCAGCTGAGCCTAGTCCTAAACATCTTCTACATTTTATGGCAGTTGATGTATGAGACAGTTTCTTTCTGTCCAAACTTATAGAAAGTGTCTTAAGTCTACCTATGTAAAATGTACCTGCCCATATTAAGACATTAAAAAAATTATATTTTATAAGAAACATGACATTTGTGAGGAGGGATTAAACTGTATTGTGGTCATATCCACTAGAGAAGCATGTAACATAGTCTAATTATTGGAGAATCTACGTGTTTATACTACATATACCCATTATCCCCAACAGTTTCCCTTTTCAATTTAAGCATCTCAAAAATAATTGATGCTAATAATAATAGCTATTTTTTTTGTACTAAGTGACTTAGGGTCAGATTTATTAAGCTCAGTGAAGTGATAAAGTGGAAGGTGATCAAGGACCAGCCAATCAGATCATTACTGCCATGTCACAGTGTGGGTTTGAAAAATGACAGTTAGGAGCTGACTGGCTGCTCCATTATCACCTTCTACTTTATCACTTTACCAAGCTTAATAAATCTGTCTCTTAATCTCAACTGGTGGCAGGAGTATTACTTACCATGCAATCACTTCTATTTCCCCATTGCACCCATTATTAAGAAAAATCACATTTAAGGTGGTTTCCAATTATTTGTAGGCATGTGTAACTGTATGAAAGAGCCAAGAGATGGTGAAGAGCATTTGCATCAGTACAGAGTTTGTTGCAAAGGGAGAGATTGTGTGTGTCATGTGTCAGCAAAAAGATGACTAGAAATAAAGGGGGGGGGGGGGGCATTATTGATCTTGCCCTGGACTCCAAAATCCCTAGTTATGCCTCTGGTGTAGGGAAAACCACCTGTGGGCCCTACTGCCTGGGGCCCACCCGTCCTCTAGGGATCAGGTTCCAGACTGTGCTGTTACTAATCTAGTACATTATCATGCATGCACTACAGGATTACTGCATATTTTATCTAGGGGACCAACACTTGCAAAATGGTTAGGCAAACCAATGTGGCAGCTGATCATACCCCCTCTAGAGACTAGCCACACCCCTAAACATGGGCCCCCACCTTTGTATTCCCCCGGTGGGCCCTACATGCCCCAGTCCAACACTGCTTTTCATAGTAATTTTATTTACAAAAAAACAAACAAAATGTAAACAGTGTTTTTAGCTATTGCATGTCAGAATCCACTATCTCAGATCTTTATTGAACTTGGTTAAAGCTCTTCCTCTGAGCGTTCTTTGCTAGCACTTTCTCCAGGAAGATCGGATACTGGTAGGAGGTCTGTGGGCAATCAACATGTTCATTGATAAAAATTGTATATATTTATTAATTTATTTGTTAACAGTTTCTTATATAGTGCAACTGGACACAATGATAACACAAAACTGGGTAATAACAAACAGTCAGAGGTAGGAAGGCCCTGCTCACCAGCTTACAATCTATGATGAAATATGCATTGATACACAAGGATCGGTGCTATCTATTGCATAGTTGTCCACTGGATTGCAAAGGTTCTAGGTGGGCTGCATGATATCACATCATAGCGATGATGAACCAGGGTCAGGAGCAAGGGAAAGTAAAGATAGAGAAAATATGTGGAGGATATGTGTGGCCTATACATTGGGGATATAATTGGATAGAAAAGCTTAGGAAGGTAATGTGAGCTGTTCTGAATTTTGATAAGCTCGTCTGAATAGGTGAGTTTTCAGGGAATGCTTAAAGGTTTGGAGACTAGAGGAGAGTCTTATTGTGCGTGGTAGGGCATTCCACAGAGTGGGTGCAGCCAGAAGAAAGTCCTGTAATCGTGCCTGGGAGCAAGTAATGAGTGTGGATGAGAGACGTAGATCTTGTGAAGAGTAAAGGGTCCGGGTTGGGAGATATTTTGAGATAAGCAAAGAGATGTATGTTAGTGTAGTTTGGTTAATAGCCTTGTGTGTAAGAATACGGTAGAATACAGGTAACCAATGGCGGGACTGACATAGTGGGTATGTAGACGATGAACGTCTAGCGAGGCAGAATGGAGTGTAATGGTGAAGAGTCTCATCTTGGTAAGACCAGTAAGAAGACTATTGCAATAATCAATGCGGGAGATAATAAGCGCATGGGTTAGAGTTTTAGCAGTGTCTTGTGTAAGGTATTGTCGTATTTTGGATATGTTTTTTTGGATTCATGTAACATGATTTTGAGACAGATTGAATGTGGATAACAAAGGACAGTTCAGAGTGTCAAGGATGACATCTAGGCAGTGAGCTTGTGGTGTAGGGTTGATTGTCGAGTTCTCAACAGTGATAGAGATATTAGGTTGGTAACTGCTATTGGCCGGTGGAAATATAATTAACTCTGTTTTGGAAATATTAAGTTTGAGGTGGCGAGATGACATCCAAGTACTGACAGTGGTGGCTCCTAACTGTTTTGGGTAGAGGGGCTGCAGCTACCCATGCCCAGAAAGGAGAAAGAGGAGACAAGGAGACAGCCGGGTCCTGGCACCTGCGCAATGGCTCTGGTAGGTGCCGGGACCTGCTCATGTGCACAAGTAGCGGCTTGACTGCAGATGCATAATACCACGGCTTCTATGGACTGTATCAGCTGCAGCCCATAGAAGCTGGGTAGGGCTGCCCAAAAGGCCGGGAGTGGCTTCCTACTGGAAGCGTGCTCTCTGCTAATCACAGCCCTGTCTGACAGTCCCCGAGGGAGGAAACACCTCCCTGTGGGTGACTGGCAGATAGCACTTCCAATAGGAAGTCACTGCCAGTCACAGACTGCAACTGGCTCAGCTGAGATCACTGAGGTGGCAGATGTTACTGGAGCCCATAGGTAAAAACCACCACTGCTCACTTATATCTGTATAGCTGGGATGCACGGTTTATATAATGATAATATATATGTGGTCTAATTATTGTTGGAGGAATCGTAGCTTATTAGGTGAGGACAGTACATAGATATGATTTTAAACATTGTAAAATCATAGAAATAATAATTTCCCTCCCGTGTTATGTTCCCCATACATTGTACATTTACTGACCTAATGTGAACGAGTTCAGTATGTTTTATTCAACGTTCACCATGTTCACAATTATAATCCTGATGGCATTATGGTGATGAGGTCATCACGTCGATACTGACAAAATTATTCTTAACTCTACTCATAATAATACCACACCAATACTATAATGTATTTATTTCAAGTGTTGGATACAGTAGTACATGGCCTCCACTCTGTATATGTGACCCAATAGCTAATGGCAAATTTCACAATTTATTATAGCCTGTCTCTCTTTCTATAAATATTCTACCGAGGGGAAGCAGTAACAATACCAGCTGTCGGGATCCCGACATTCAGGAGACCAATGCTGGAATCCCGACAATGGGTGATGGCATGGGTGTAGCGAGGGTGGCTCCGGTGGAGCATGAGCTCCGGGTGCTAGAAAACCTAAAGGGCGTGCCACTGCCTGAACATCCCCCTCCCTCTGCCCGCTATACTGGCAGCCACAGAAGCAGAGAAACAGAGGGGAGCAAACTTGCTCGGACTATGAGATTAGGTAGGGTACAGCTCAGGCCAGTGGCTACAGCAGGAGACACTAACAGTGTCCTGCTACCCCACTCTCTGCCCCGGCTGCTGCAGCACCTCTCTCTGTCCTGACTGCTGCAGCACTTCTCTCTGTCCCAGATACTGCTGCTTCAGAACTTCTCTCTGCATTAGTAACATATATAAGTGGCTCTACTGTGGTGTAATGTGTATAAACGGTTCCACTGTGGTGTAATGTGTATAACCGAAATGGTTCCACTGTGGTGTAATGTGTATAAATGGTTCTACTGTGGTGAAATGTGTATAAATGGTTCTATTGTGGTGTAATGTGTATAAATGGTTCTACTGTGGTGTAATGTGTATAAATGGTTCTACTGTGGTTTAATGTGTATAAATGGTTCTATTGTTGTGTAATGTGTATAAATTGTTCTACTGTGGTGTAATGTGTATAAATGGTTCTATTGTGGTGAAATGTGTATAAATGGTTCTATTGTGGTGTAATGTGTATAAATGGTTCTACTGTGGTGTAATGTGTATAAATGGTTCTACTGTGGTTTAATGTGTATAAATGGTTCTATTGTTGTGTAATGTGTATAAATTGTTCTACTGTGGTGTAATGTGTATAAATGGTTCTATTGTGGTGTAATGTGTATAAATGGTTCTACTGTGGTGTAATGTGTAGAAATGGTTCTACTGTGGTGTAATGTGTATAAATGGTTCTATTGTTGTGTAATGTGTATAAATTGTTCTACTGTGGTGTAATGTGTATAAATGGTTCTACTGTGGTGTAATGTGTATAAATGGTTCTAATGTGGTGTAATGTGTATAAACGGTTCTACTGTGGTGCAATCTGTATAAATGGTTCTTTTGTGGTATGACGTGTCGTGTATAAACAGTTCTACTGTGGTTTAACGTGCATAAGCGGCTCTAATGTGGTGTAACATGTATAAGTGGTTCTATGGTGTTGTGAAACTTGTATAAGGTGCTCCACTGTGTGGCGTAAAGTGTATAAGGAGTACTTCTGTGTGGTATAATGTGAATTGGTACTATTCTGTGGTCACGCCTCATCCCAATGAAGCCACATCCCTATATTTTCCCTATTTTAAACATGGGGCATCCAAAGTAAACATGCCCCAATTCAGTATAGGGGAGGGGGGTACTGAAACATACCCTTGCTCCGGGTACCATGACACCTAGCTACACCTCTGGGTGACAGACCGCCTGTATGGAATCCCGACAACTGCAGGTTATTCCCTCTTGGTTTGTGGGTCCACGCCACCAACCGAGTGGGAATATAACCTGTGCCAAGCGAAGCGAGCCATTGTGCCCGAAGCCTGGTGAGCGCAGAGAGCCCGCTAGGGGACACGCTGCCTAACTGACGGGATTCTGACAAACGGCATCCCTTCTGCCGGTAAATCATATGTATTCCCTAGGTGCTACCACTTACTCACTCTGTTAGAATCTACCATATTTGCAAAATAAGAAAGAAGAGAGTGTTATATATAGCAGGGCCGAAACTAGGGGGGGGCTAGGGGGGCAGGCGACCTGGGCGCCAGATTGGAGGGGGCGCCGAGCGAGACCCCCTAACACCCGCCGCGGTACATACTTTTAAACCCCCTTCTCCCGAGTGCCCAGCTCGGGGGGCGGGGTTTCGCGGAATGACGCGATTGCGTCGTGATGTCACGGCGCAAACACGTCATTCCACGAAACCCCGCCGGAGGAGGGAGAAGGGGGAGCCCGGAGCCGCGCAGACGAGGAGGGAGAGGCGGCTGAAGAGCGGCGAGAACCGCTTCAAATGTAAGTCAGCCCCTCTCCCTTCCTCTCTCTCTCTCTCCCTCCACCACCTGCCGCAATGTGTAAAATGGGGACCTGTGCCTGCCGCTATGTGTAAAATGGGGACCTGTGCCTGCCGCTATGTGTAAAATGGGGACCTGTGCCTGCCGCTATGTGTAAAATGGGGACACTTGCCAGCGTACTGTGTAAAATGGGGACCTGTGCCTGCCGCTATGTGTAAAATGGGGACACTTGCCAGCGTACTGTGTAAAATGGGGACCTGTGCCTGCCGCAATGTGTAAAATAGGGACACTTGCCAGCGTACTGTGTAAAATGGGGACCTGTGCCTGCCGCAATGTGTAAAATGGGGACACTTGCCAGCGTACTGTGTAAAATGGGGACCTGTGCCTGCCGCTATGTGTAAAATGGGGACACTTGCCAGCGTACTGTGTAAAATGGGGACCTGTGCCTGCCGCAATGTGTAAAATGGGGACCTGTGCCTGCCGCAATGTGTAAAATGGGGACACTTGCCAGCGTACTGTGTAAAATGGGGACCTGTGCCTGCCGCAATGTGTAAAATGGGGACCTGTGCCTGCCGCAATGTGTAAAATGGGGACACTTGCCAGCGTACTGTGTAAAATGGGGACCTGTGCCTGCCGCTATGTGTAAAATGGGGACACTTGCCAGCGTACTGTGTAAAATGGGGACCTGTGCCTGCCGCAATGTGTAAAATGGGGACACTTTTTCCTGCCGCAATGTGTAAAATGGGGACACTTTTTCCTGCCGCAATGTGTAAAATGGGGACACCTGTCTGCCGCAATGTGTAAAATGGGGAATGGGGACACTTGCCTGTCGTACTGTGTAAAATGGGGACACTTTTTCCTGGATATGAAATGTATGTTAGAAAAGGCAGTTTCTCAGGTAAAAAAGCTCTGAAAGAGAGAGATATATATATATATATATATATATATATATATATAATATTTTTATTCATTTATTTTTTTTATTTTATTTTATTATTTTTATTTATTTATTGCAAAATATTTTTTTTTTTTTTTGCGGGGGGGGGGGGGGGGGGGGGGGGGGGGGGGGTCAAATGACTACCTTGCCCCGGGTGACAAAAATCCTAGTTTCGGCCCTGTATATAGAGCTCTTATGAGACCACAAACTACACTTGTAACTATTACAAAGTATACATTGGTAAGAGTTCATAAACCTTTATTAAAATCTATTTAAATCAAATAGAAAATTGTAAAATAAAAGTGTCAGAAAATACAACGTATTTTCAAAATAGTTTCTTTCTACGCTGGTCAAATACAAGTATTCACTTTATTAGTGTGATGTAATTGTTAACTGGTAGCCAGGTCACACTTGCCAACTCTCCTGCACCTTGCGGGAGACTCACGTTTTATTGACGAGCCTCCTGCTGCCCTGCAAAGTTGATTACATCCCCCTGGACCCACTGCCCTGCCTGAAATCCAGACTGCGCATGCGTGAGTCAGAAAATAACACAGGTGGGGCCTAACGTCTGTATGCAAAATAGGCCTACCCTACATCGTGGGGTTGGGGGTTGCGTTGTCTAGCAGTTTGATACTGTGAGTCATTAGTGCAGGGCAGGCAGACTCTCCACACGCTGCAGTGCTTCTCTCCTGCTTCAGCAGCAGCAGCTTATCCTCCTCTCTGCCCTAAACATGTAAGTAGAAAGTAGTAGTACTCACAGTTGTGCTTTGTGGTGGGAGCTGCGCTGTGAGTAGCAAGATAGCCGGGAAGTGGGAGGCATTGCTGGTGCACGTGTCAGTGCAGCCAGAGCCGGCGGAACCCGCTCAGCGAAGGGATGAAGTGCAGGTAGGCGCAAGGCAGGAGAGGCGCTTTCCCTACACTGCATCCCTTCACTGTGTGCTGTTGTTGCCGGCTGCCGCTGCGCCTATCACTGTACAAGCAGCGGCAGCCTGGATCGCGGAACTTCTGTCCCCCCCACTCCAGCCCCACCTCCTCCCGTCCTGTGACAGCGCTGTGCTGCTAGTAAGGGGAGGTGTGGGGGCGGGACCAGCAAAGGACGACTTTGGAAGCTGAGAGCTGCAGTCACTGCTGACTGCAGTACCGCCAGGAGCCACTAGATGACCCCATCCCTATGGACGGAGCCATCTCATCACCTGACAGGACTCAGGATCAGGAACAAAAGTGAGACTGCCCGCGGCCAGTACAGAGGAACTAAAGTGAGTTTTCTTTTTATGTGTGATTGTCTGTCTATCTATCTATCTATCTATCTATCTATCTATCTATCTATCTAATATTTTAAAGGGGGGCACTGTCTGCCGTAATGTGTAAAAAGGGGACGCGGTCTGCCGTAATGTGTAAAAAGGGGACGCGGTCTGCCGTAATGTGTAAAAAGGGGACACGCACTGTGCAATGTGTAAAAAGGGGACACGGTCTGCCGTAATGTGTAAAAAGGGGACACGGTCTGCCGTAATGTGTAAAAAGGGGACACGCACTGCCGTAATGTGTAAAAAGGTGACGCGGTCTGCCGTAATGTGTAAAAAGGGGGACGCTGTCTGCCGTAATGTGTAAAAAGGGGGACGCTGTCTGCCGTAATGTGTAAAAAGGGGGACTCTGTCTGCCGTAATATGTAAAAAGGGGACGCTGTCTGCCATAATGTGTAAAAAGGGGGATGCTGTCTGCCGTAATGTGTAATAAGGGGACGCTGTCGCCGTAATGTGTAAAAAGCAGATGCAGTCTGCCGTAATGTGTAAAAAGGCGGACTGGCTGCCGTAATGTGTAAAAGGGGTTCTACCTGGTGTAGTGGCGCTGTGTGGCGTAATTTGAATAATGGAGACTACCGTAATATGAATTGGTATCATTTTGTGGCCACACCCCTTCCCCATGAAGCCACGCCCCTATATTTTTTCTTTTTATGTGTGATTGTCTGTCTGTCTGTCTATCTATCTGTCTATCTATGAATTTTGTATCATTCCATGTGGCATAATGTGAATTTCGGCTCATACTGTGTGCTATAATGTGAATTTCATCTCATACCGTGTGCTATAATTTTGGCTCATACCGTGTGCTATAATGTGAATTTCGTCTCATACCGTGTGTTATAATGTCAATTTTGGCTTATACCATGTGCTAGAATGTGAATTTCGGCTCATACTGTGTGCTATAATGTGAATTTTGGCTCATACTGTGTGCTATAATGTGAATTTTGGCTCATACCGTGTGCTATAATGTCAATTTTGAATCATACTGTGTGCTATAATGGGAATTTCGGCTCATTCTATGTGCTATAATGTGAATTTTGGCTAATACCGTGTGGTACAATGTGAATTTCGGCTCATACCGTGTGCTATAATGTGAATTTTGGCTAATACCGTGTGGTATAATGTGAATTTCGGCTCATACCATGTGCTATAATGTGAATTTCGGCTCATACCATGTGCTATAATGTGAATTTCAGCTCATACCATGTGCTATAATGTCAATTTTGGCTCATACTGTGTGCTATAATGTGAATTTTGGCTCATACCATGTGCTATAATGTCAATTTTGACTCATACTGTGTGCTATAATGTGAATTTCGGCTCATTCTATGTGCTATAATGTGAATTTTGGCTAATACCGTGTGGTACAATGTGAATTTCGGCTCATACCGTGTGCTATAATGTGAATTTTGGCTAATACCGTGTGGTATAATGTGAATTTCGGCTCATACCATGTGCTATAATGTGAATTTCGGCTCATACCATGTGCTATAATGTGAATTTCAGCTCATACCGTGTGCTATAATGTGAATTTTGGCTCATACCGTATACTATAATGTGAAAGGGGCACCAGTACTAGATAGTATAAGGGTTCCTACTACACCGAAGGACACGCCCCATTTTGAGTGACCACGTCTCCTTTTCCGGAGCACGCGCATAGTTCCACCCCATACCCCCACTTCAAAAATTCCACTTTGGCCACTGCACCTACATCTATACATACACACCCTGACCTCTTTATACACAGTCACACCTATTTGTGCAGGAGATGATGATGATAAGGTGCATGTGCAATTGAAAAGAATATTCCCAGTAAGACATGAAACAGCTGGCGTGTCATGTTGGCACATCCCATTTTCAGTGTCCACGCCCCTTCTTATGTGTGGCCATGGCAAGTTTTTTCAGGGCACGCCAGTGGCGTGAGCACATACTTTCCTTTGTATGTTTTTTTTGGGGGTGAGCCATTATTGATCTTGCTCTGGCCTCCACAAACCCTAGTTACGCCTCTGGAGATCGGCCCAGTATCCTGCATCTCAGGCATCATTACACACAGCTCGTTGTATCGAAATATTTTAGAAATAAAGTTGAATAGAGGAGTATCGATTCTGGCACATAAATTAACATGCCAAGTGATCCTGAGATATTTGTGAGGTTTATATCGTGTTTATCAATCGTGTTCTTACAATCTACTTGATATCAATTTTGTGTGTCAATTAATTATACTCAAATCTAATCCTTTGTAATTGTAAGTCTCATCAACTTAGAAATACTTTTGTGTTAGATAGTCAAATTGGGCAAAGATGTACCTGCTTTTAGCAGAGATAGTTGATATGTATATTGCGCCTGTAAGCGCACACTCAATAAGAGTAAAGGGCCCTACACACTTAAGGATCTAACTGAACAATATGAACGTTTTCATTCATTAATGAACGAGAACTGTGTGTAGGCACCAACGATGAATGATGCGCGGCCCTGCGCTCGTTCATCGATGGTGCCGGGTCGCTTATAACTGCAAGCCAATATGGACAATTTTGTCCATATTAGTATGCAGGGCTATGGGCCCGGGTGACGGGGGAGTGAAGAAACTTCACTCCGCCTGTCACTCACCCCCCCCCCTGCCGCCGGGTCACATGGCGGTGTGTAGGGCCCATTACTGCTTATGTTGAAGAGTTCTCCGGTATCCACATAGCCATAATACATCTAGTAACTGTGCTGCCCTTTGCCTCGTCTTTTCTGCAGACTGATTAGCTAAAGGGCCTGAGTCATACCTGATTGATGCTGTGTGTATTCGCACAGCGGGCGATAAGGTCCTAACTGCGCATGCATATGCACCGCAATGCACACGCGCATCGGAGAACAACAACGGGCATCGCCGGTCAGCGTCAGGATGGTTTCTAAAAATCCGATCGCACAGGTGTTCACAAGGTGATTGACAGGAAGAGGCCATTTGTGGGTGGTAACTGAGCGTTTATGGGGAGTGTCCTGAAAAACACAGGCATGCCCATGTGTCTTCAGGGAGGGTGTCTGACGTCAGCTCCGGCCCCGATCAGCCTCTTCTCATCGCACTGGAGGAGTAAGTCCTGACCTGCGCAGAGACTGCACACAGTCGAGTTTTGCAGCTCGGCGTACACATGGAATTGCACACTTGCACGGTGAATATACACTCCCCCTGGAGGCGGCGACTATCTGATCGCAGGACTGCAAAGTGATCAGCCCAGCGATCAGATCTGAATCCCCCCATAGAGTACAGATGGCATCTATCACTTTGTATCCATTGGTATAGTGCTCTGAGGAAGTCTGCTGACGGTGGCTTGGAATACTCTGAGTTTCCTGATATGTTCTGTTATAGCTGAGTAAGGAATTATCCACCTACTAACAGAGGCATTCTGTGCCATGTTATATCAGATTGATGTCACTTATGTGTGGTCAAAATGAAATGAACCATCTCTGCCACTAGCAGTAATCACCCTATATTGAGTATATTTCAGAACTGGTGATAGCACGGGTTATAGGTATTGTGATTCAGGTCACTAATGGCCTGTTGCACCAATTTTACACTCTCACTAAAATATAATGTTAGATCAAATATACCAACCAGTCATCTGTGGCCACAATAGGTTTATGGTTTCATGTGTCTCCTAATAGTAATATATAACATATGCAGACCAACTTTGCATGCCCATATAAGTTACAGTAGCTGGTAACTTAAAATTGAACACCATTTAGTTGTTGTAGTACTGGTTATAAAAGGAATGTCAGTTGGGTACAGGTATAGATTTAAGAGCAGTGTAATGTAACACAACTATAATAATTGATACATTTATTATATCTGTCTTATTAAACATCCAGTGTCAAATAAACATTTCTTATTTATTTCTTAGAACTTGTATGAGAACACTGATTATAGAGAGTAAGATATAAATGTAATCTCAGGAACAGCGTGATATGATACAAATGTAGCACTAGATTACTCGGGTATCAATTTCCGTTAGTGTAACATTATATCTAAGCACAGGACTGTGTGCCAGTGTTAGCTATGACATCATACAACATAAGTTCCATAAACCGAGGTTCTCATTTGTTATTACATGACGTCTGCTTATACCAGCTTGTTAAGGCATATTATTGGAACATATGCTGTCTGTTATCTGTAAATGTTGCATCTACACACCATAAAATAGGTAACCCTGCATGTTTAACCACAGAGGCAAGTCTGTACCCTCCTGCTATTCAGATATGTACTGCAACTTATATGCGGTACACTTTCAGATATGTACTGCCACTTATATGCGGTACACTTTCAGATATGTACTGCCACTTATATGCGGTACACTTTCAGATATGTACTGCCACTTATATGTGGTTCACTTTCAGATATGTACTGCCACTTATATGCGGTACACTTTCAGATATGTACTGCCACGTATATGCGGTATACTTTCAGATATGTACTGCCACTTATATGCGGTACACTTTCAGATATGTACTGCCACGTATATGCGGTATACTTTCAGATATGTACTGCCACTTATATGCGGTATACTTTCAGATATGTACTGCCACTTATATGCGGTATACTTTCAGATATGTACTGCCACTTATATGCGGTACACTTTCAGATATGTACTGCCACGTATATGCGGTATACTTTCAGATATGTACTGCCATTTATATGCGGTATACTTTCAGATATGTACTGCCACTTATATGCGGTATACTTTCAGATATGTACTTCCACTTATATGTGGTACACTTGCCCACTATGACATTGTCCCCCTCCTTCCCTCTGGAATGTGCAGACCCTACACGGGTTGGGTAGAATATTCTGGGGGCCCGGGATGCCAGCGGTTAGAATACAGGCCACAGAGGGGCGTGGCCTGGAGGTTGTGTGAACAGGCTGCTATTCTGGTGAGCTCCCAGGGACCTGGGAGTTATTGTATAATAAAGCAGCCTCCACACGATTATAACCCACCCTGTGTGCCTGGATTGACTTCCTAACGGGCTAGAGCAGGTGAAGAGTAAGAGCTGCGGAATCGGGGAGCCGGTTTCCTGGCTCCCGCGGATTGCGGCCTACTCGTCTCACTGAAGCCGGGGACTAAATTTCTATACCAGCCCCAGCCGGGGAGTCGGCCTTCCTGGGACGTCGGACGGACCTGTCTGCACCCTGCCCCTTGCTGGGACATCACCACTACCATCACTGCAACGGTCCAGCAGTCCTTGCTGGCCGGCGGAGGAGATCCGGGACCGGATCGGAGCCGTGACGAGCGCTCCGGAGCGCGGGCGGCGGCCATCTTGCGGAGGCCGAACGAGAGGAGGCGAGGCGGCGGTGACCCGGAGGAGACGTCGGGTGGCCCTAGGGGGTAAGAGTCTGCAGCATTGGCTCCACGGAGGTGAATATATCTCTCCCCCCCCGGGTGCTTTTCCCTGATACCAGCGGCGCACTACTGCGGAGGACCGCGGGCCCGGCCGGTGCTCCCCCCCCCGCCTGTTAGAGAGACAGAAAGCAGCGAACGTAACAGACGTCCCCCCCTGTCCATCTGGGGTCCGGGATTAGCTGGGCCTCTCCCGGAGATACAGACCCCCCTGATCCAACCTACCCCACCGGCTTTTCTGCAGATATCTGAGGGACCTGTGCGCCCCGGCCCCTCTGAGAGTCCGCCTGCAGCTGTGGGTGGCTCATTGGAGGGTGCAGGTGGTTGTCAGGGAGTCATACGACCAGCAGGCATCCCACATTAGACCTGGAAGCCGTGGGGGAAAAAGCCCAGACAAGCACTGCGGTGGAGGCGAATACGACTGATCGGGTCATCCAACCCTGTAGACGCACCCCCCATCTATCGGGGCCCCTCTAATGTGTCTGAGCAGTACTCCTGGTTCTGCACGTTGAAATACCAAGACTCTTCTGTCTCCAAGTTATAATACCCTTCCGGGGATCCCTGGGCTAGATCTTAATCCTCTACAACCGGTGGCCCGATTCTGATTGTACCTGGGAAGCCTGGGGTGCGGGACTGGAGTTCCCCCCAATGCTCCGTATGCACACAGAAGAAGATGGCTAGTCGCATAGCCCTGCTGGCCCTGCTCATGTCAATGTAAAACAAGCAGCTTCTCCTACCCATGCCAATATCTACGTGACATCTCGATGATCTCGGAGACAGCGGAGCCTCCAAACTTTCCTATTTAAGTGATCGGAACCGTCGACCTATCTCTCTTAGGCCTTAGTATGCCTTCCAGACGCAGCAAGCCATCAAAGCCCGCACAGCAGCTTTCATTTTTCAAATCATCTCCAAGGATGTCGGGCTCTAAAACCACCGGATCCTCTACGACAGATACAATCCCGCAAACTCCCCCCTCCCTAGAGGTGCCCCCTTCCACTTCCAAAGCTGCCACGAGCTTGGACAATGTCAAAGATGGAGATGCTCTAACTGTGGGCACGATGAAACTACTTCTGTCTCGCTTCAAGGAGGACGTGGCAGCGGAATTTCGTACCACATTAACGGCGTGTCAACAATCCATAGATGACCTAGGTGGCCGCACTGACCATCTGGAAACTAAAATGGAGGAGGTCGTGGGGTCCCATAACAACCTGCTAGACGCCCATGACGCCTTGGAAGCGGAGGTGAAGCTTTTGCGGGACAAAGTCACAGATCTGGAGGACAGATCGCGTCGAAGCAATCTTAAATTGCGTGGAGTCCCAGAGTCTGTGTCACATAGCAGTTTACACGACTATGCCGTGGCCCTATTTAAAGCTCTATTACCCCAGTCCCCTTCGGCAGATCTCCTTATCGACCGAATACACCGGCTACCAAAGGCTAGAGCAGCACCAGGGGACGCGCCCAGAGATGTCCTCATGAAAATGCACTACTTCCACGTGAAGGAGGCCTTGCTAAAAGCATCAAGACCGACGTCAAACACATATTCAGCCCTTAAAGGCCTTCAACTTTTCGGAGACTTGTCTGCAGCCACCCTCTACAAACGGCGTTCCTTTCACTCTATCTCTATCTCTATCTCTATCACGACAGCTCTCAGGAAGGCGGATATCCCCTATCGCTGGGGTTTCCCCACCAAGCTGCTGATTCACCGAGATGGCTCCACTGTCTCTATTTCTACCGCAGATGAAGGAGCAAAGTTGCTCAAATCCTGGAACATTGTGGAACCCTCTGTAGACTCCTCACCCCGTCGACTTCAGCAGGACTGGTCTTCGGTGAAGTGAGGCGGCCTGCGCGGGATCGGAAAGCTTCCAAATATGCTACCTCTCTACTCCTCTCTGGTGGCTCTCCAATTATGATGTTGACACCACCGGCTCTACCTCTACCCTTGTCCGGGGGAACGTGATGTGCCGGGGGAGGCATTGATTGTAGCGGGCGATCAGCCCATGTTTCAGAAGTATTCTTAGAATTGTATACTGTATTCTACTGGCAGCCTAGTTTGTTCTTTTTTCTTTCCTATAAGCGAGGTGCCTGGCGCTCCCCCGGACATGGCGGACCCCTACCAAAATTAATCTGTTGATATAACCCAGGAACTCGATATGTAGGGTGAGCCGCTGGAGAGTCCCTAATGATTCTATTGATTTCAATGTTGGTTTCTATGCCTTATTTCCAGGTTGGATTGTTTTTGTTATACATTTTATGTTCTTCATGTTCTATTTACTAATATGGGTATTTACATGCCCTAATAGTATCGAGATGTTCATGTGTTATGCATAGTTTACAGTGTAAAAGTATGGCAATGGGTAGGTGCTATGCCACTAACCCCCCCTATAGCCTACACAGCCGCCTTATTATGGCGACTGGTTATGATCTCATGAGAGATCAATTCAGTTTTGTTTTTTTAATTTTTTTTCTGTCTACCTTCCTGTTCCCAGATATGTTCCCCCCCCCCCTTTCAGGTATATCAGTTTAAACACGGAAATTGCTCAAAGGAATTATCAGTCTTGGTTGCAATAGATTATGGTTAACATAATCTCTATTAATGCCAAAGGGCTCAATTCTCCCCATAAACGAAGAGTAGCCTTGAATTTTTTTCATAAACTCAAGGCACATGTGGTAGCAGTTCAAGAGACCCACTTTCAGAGTCAAAATCCCCCCTCCTTCACTAATTCACGCTATCCCCACTGTTATATGGCAAACGGACCCGCCAAGAAAGCTGGCGTGGCTCTTCTTATAGCACAACATTGCTCGTTTGTTCTGTCCGATAAATATGAGGACCCAAACGGGAGATATTTAATCTTAGTGGGCAAACTGGATAATGTAGACACCACTTTGGTCTCGTGCTATGCACCTAATGCCAAACAAATTCCATTTTTTAGAACCTTCTGTAGAACTCTCAAGGAACATACTAAGGGAGCCCTTTTGATTTTAGGTGACTTTAATATGGTACTGGACCCTACTGTTGACCGCTCCCGTCCGACCCGGACCCTTCGTAGCAGTCCACCCCAGGAACCCACAGGCAAATTTGGTCAACTGCTAGCTGAGTACGCATTGTATGATGTATGGAGGGCTAAACATCCGACAGAACGGGATTACACTTTCTTTTCTCATGTACATAGTTCGTACTCACGAATAGACTTAGCATTAGCTGATAAATGGACACTAGCGGCTATTAGCAAGATAGACATATTACCTATGTCCTGGTCGGATCACTCACCGCTTATGGTTGTTTGGGATACCAGTAAAAGGGTGGTCCCTCATGCCCCCTGGAGAATGGGCCAATATTTGCTGGCTCACCCGGAGGCTTCTCAGGCCATCCAGCAATCTCTGGATTTATATCTGTCCACTAACTGCCCCGAGGACACATCTGTCTTCACCCATTGGTGTTCTCTGAATGCCGTGATTAGAGGTTCTGCAATTCAAAGTGCGGCTAGACTTAAACGCGATTACAGGAAGAGACACGCCTCGGCCGAAAGAGAGGCCGCCCGGTTAGAAGCTGCACATAAAATTAGCCCTGATAATAAATCTCTTTATAAACAACTTCTTAGTGCCCGTGACAAAGTAAACACCTTCGCCTTAACCGAAGTTCACCGGAACCTGCAGCGGCTAAATCAAAAATACTATAGGCTGGGTAACAGGGCGGGAAGGTTATTGGCGCGTAAATTGAGAGGGCGTAGAGCTAAGGAACGCATACATGCAATTCATACATCTTCTGGAGTCAAAGTAACTGATCCGGTTGAGATAGCAAATGCGTTTGCTGAATATTACTCGCAGCTGTATAACCTAAGAGATGACTCTGGTACCCCTCAGCCCACGCTGGCAGATATCACCGGATTCTTGGACGGGTTGTCGCTCCCCAATATAGACTCCCAGACCCGCGAATCCCTCAATATTCCCTGGTCACTCGACGAAGTCGAAACAGCCATCGACTCCTGTCCAGTAAATAAAGCCCCCGGCCCAGATGGGTACCCCTCCAGCTTCTACAAAACATTCAAATCAACCCTTGCCCCGCTCTCAACGTCAGTCTATAATGAAGCCACTGACTCCACATGTTTCCCGAAAGAGATGTTAGAGGCTCGAATAGTTACCATCCCTAAGCCGGGAAAATCCCCTACGGTGGTTCAGAATTACCGCCCAATAGCATTGCTGAACACCGACCTTAAATTGTTCGCCAAGGTGGTTGCAAATAGGATCTCCCCTCTCCTGCCTAGTTTGATTAACCCTGATCAGGTGGGTTTTGTTCTGGGCAGGCAAGCGTCAGATAACACACGTAGGGTTATTAACCTGATTGACCGCTGCCAGGCCCGGAGCGAACCTCTCTTGCTTCTTTCTCTGGATGCAGAAAAAGCATTCGATAGGCTCCATTGGGATTATTTAAGGGTTACCCTGGGTCATTTTGGATTTGCGGGTAGGATACTGGACTCTATTTTTGCCTTGTACTCCTCACCTTCGGCTTCGGTTTTCACCAATGGGTGCAGCTCCTCTATATTTAATATTACTAATGGGACCCGGCAGGGATGCCCACTATCACCCCTTATCTTTGTACTAGCTGTGGAACCGCTGGCAGAACGAATCAGGGTGTCAGACTCAATTGTGGGTCCAGAAGTGGGAGGGACACTACATAAAATATGTCTTTTTGCGGATGATATTCTGGTGTGTCTTAGAGAGCCTGAAACGTCCTTACCCCATTTACACTCTCTTTTAAACTCTTATGCAGCAGTCTCTTATTACAAATTGAACGCTACTAAGACTGAGGCCCTACCCTTGAATATTTCTGACAGCGTTCTTAGTCGTCTAAAGAATGACTATAAATATGCGTGGCAACTTAGATCGCTTAAATATCTGGGTGTTCATTTATCTAGGGGGCGGGACTTAATGGGGTGCAACTATGACCCGCTTTTTCGCGCATTTGAATTGTTAATTAAAGATTGGATGATGCAGGAGGTCTCCTGGGTCGGACGGGTGGCGGCGGCTAAGATGGTCCTTTTGCCAAAATTGATGTACCTCTTTCGTACCATCCCTAGAACTTTCCCTAAAGACGTTTGTAATAGATTCAATCGTCTATTAACTAAATATATATGGGGGGGCTTAAAGCCGAAAGTAGCGAAATCCACGTTGACTACGTCAAAAGGTGCCGGGGGAGTAGCATATCCAGACTTGAAAAGATACCATATCGCCTGTTTGCTCACTCAAGCTAGAGATTGGTTCACCCAGGGCAATGTTAAACCGTGGGTATCCCTGGAACAAGACGCAATATTCCCCTACACACTATCGGATCTGTTATGGTTGCCCTTCAAATCAATCCCAGCTAGAGTTGCCGAGTGCTCAGCAGTTCACGCAACTTTGCTGGCATGGAAGGAAGTATCAAAGTCTTTCCCTCCTGGTGCTCTGCCCTCCCCCAAGTTGTCCCTCCACGCTATAGCCCTATTGATCCCAGATTTGCAACTACACCACTGGCGAACCTTGGGTCTCAATACTCTGAAAGATGTCCTCCGAGATGGCACCTTAGCCCCCTTCTCCCTACTCCAAGATCAATTTCAGGTACCCAAACAAGACTTTCATAAATATCTACAATTAAGGCATTGGCTTCAGAGCTGCTCTCCAAGTCAGGCCCCACATACTGATCCCCCTAAAATACTGATGTCACTTCTAGTACCCAGAGGCAACAGGGGAGGCATTTCCAGATGGTATCAGCATCTTGTAACCGAGTCTCATCATGGGGTCTTCCCTGCACAGACTAAATGGGAAAAAGACCTCCCTGCAGTCTTCACGGAAGATATCTGGAAATATATCTTTAAATCTTGTTTTAGAATTTCCAAATGTGTAAATCACTGTGAAATGTATTACAAACTGGTCCATAGGGTATATTTAACGCCGGACCGTTTACACAAAATCTGGCCTGATGTCTCCGCTAGTTGCTGGAGAAACTGTGGGATGGTGGGAGATATTTTACACATTTTTTGGTTATGCCCGGTGATCCGGGCACTTTGGAGGGAAGTGTTCCTTTTCATCTCCCATATATTGGGAATGGTCCTAGTGCCTGACCCCCTCTTGGCACTCTTTCACTATTATGAGAAGGAGATGTCCAGCGGTGACAGATATATTCTAGGCCATATCCTCATAGCTTCTAAAGCCGCCATTGCCTCCAAATGGAAGTCTGCGATCATTCCCAATATTTCAATGATAGAAAATAGTGTCCATCAACATTATGTGTTTGAGACAGCAGAGAGCAATTGTGCTCCAGGAAATTCCTCTATTAGTAAGAAATGGATTAAATGGTCCCTTTATAAAGAGGGTTTAGGCCAGAAGGGTGCATACAGAGCTCCAGCTGACATTCCAGACCTCTCTGTGCTTTGCTCCCCGGTACACACCGGACACTGATTTACTAAGTGTTGCAGACCTCTTATCTCTCATTATACTAAGACTCCATTGATGTATTACGATATCCCTGATACGTACCTCCCCCCACCCATGTCTTTATTAGTTCTGTTTTGTATGTATCTCCCCTCCCTCCTTCTGTTTTTTATTTACCGATTTAATTGTATATGTACATGTAATCTGTTTGAAAACTCAATAAAAATTTAATATTAAAAAAAAAAAGAATACAGGCCACAGCATCCCCTGCATATATTGTTTACAAACAAATTTTGTGATCAATGGCCACGATTCAATTTGATGACAGTTGAATAGCGCTAGGAATTAGCTTCCGGGGATATTCAATACAGCGCCCTGTGACACCCAACGACGGGATTTCTTCTCGCACCCCAGGAAACAGCGTTGCACAGGGTACTTAAGTTGGAGAATGCTGATTCTCCCGACAAAACACCCTGTTTAGTCCGGGAGAACGGACATTCTCCGACTTACCACTGCGTTGTATTGAATAGCCCCAGGAGCTAATTCCCACCGGTATTCAACTGTCAGAGCCGGCCATAGCTATAGGCAAACTAGGCAATTGCCTAGGGCATTTGATATGCCCAGGGGCATCAGCAGCTTCTGCTGATTAAAATGATATGCAGCATGCCTATATTCTGTGTGTAGCATTTCATATGCAGATACAGCCACAGTCTCACACAGTATAAAAGCATGCTGTATATCATTTTAATCAGCAGAAGCTGCTTGTGCATCCTACCCACATAACAATGCAAATAAGATGCATTTTCATTAAAAAAATTGCCCGTTGTTAGCACTGAGGCAAGATTTATGAGGACACATCTGTATCCAAGCAGAGGCAGAGGTCACAGTGTTAGTGGCAGTGTGATTGCTGTGTGCATGTGAGTGGGTTGGTTGTGCAGTAGTGTTCGGAATATGTGTAAGGAGCATTATGTCTGTCATGTAAAAATGCATTAATAATGTGAAACATATGTGTAAGGGGCACTATGTGCGTCATTATGTGTATAAATAAGGGCATTAATAATGTGCGGCACATGTGTAACAGGGTACTACTGTATGTGTCATTATGTGTATAGGGGCACTAACAATGTGCAGCAAATGTGTAGGGGGCACTATGTGTGACATTATGTGTATTAGGGCATTAATAATGTGCGGCATATGTGTAAGGGACATTATGTGTAAAAGGGCATTAATAAAGGTTGCCATAATGTGTAAGCACATTATGTTTAGAAGGACATTAATAATGTGTCTCATATGTGTTAGGGGCATTACTGTGTGGAATTATGTGTTTAAGTTGCTCTTCTATGTGGTGTTGCGTATAGAAAGGGCACTACTGTGTCGTCTAATGTGAATAAAGAGCAATAGGGTGTAGCGTAATGTGAATAAGGAGCAATTCAGTGTGATGTAATGTGAATAAGGGGCTCTACTGTGAGGAGTAACGTTTATAAGGTAAAGTGATACTACTGTGGGATGTAATATGAATTATGGAAACTATTGCATGGTAAAATGTGAATAAAGTTGTAGTACTGTGTGGCGTATTTGGAATTGGGGTTACCATTGTGTGGCCATGCCCCTTGCCAGCAAAAACACACCCCTTTTTGGGCTGTGCGCCAAATGTGCGAACTGTTCCTATTTAAAATATAGGGGGTACAAACACCAAAATAAGGACTGCTATGGGTGAGGGGTGATGGTGCTGGGAAAGAAGTGCAAGGTCAGAGGCAGAACCAGCGGTGGTGCTAGGGGGCACCAGCCAAAATCTTGCATAGGGCATCATATTGGTTAGGGCCGGCTCTGTCAACTGTCATCGAATTGAATCGTGCCCAATGTGTACATATAATCACACTATTACATTGCACTAATGTCCTTGTAAAATGAGTTGCGCTGAGCAATAACAGATATCCATGTGAACAAAGGCACAGGCAAACATTAGTGTGTGTGTGTGTGTGTGTGTGTGTGTGTGTGTGTGTGTGTGTGTGTCTCTGTGTATAAAAATATAATTTGTTTTAGCAAGGATTGCTGTAGCAGTAACATAAGGCACGCACAGTCTTTTTGAGGGGTTTCTGGGGGTGCGTAATCTCTTAAGATTGGCTTTCATTTCTTACTACACAGAGAACCCCCCACCCTGATAGATGCCCGTACCACTGCTGTCAGCAGCACGAGTATGTACAGGGTGCTAGGGGGGCATGATATAGCTGGGGAAGTCAGTGGGTGTAAATGTGTAAGTGGACGTCTGGAGTAGGATGGCAGCTTTCTCCAAAGGAGGCTCATTCAGCTGCTATTACATTTATATAATATTGCCATTAATGTGTCACATTGGTACATATTTATACAGGTGACTTACCTGAGGTATTTTGCCAGAGCTGGTCTGCATCTTGTACATGGTACCAGCTGTGTGGCAGTATTACTGTGTATATAAAACTAAGACTTTTGCTATCTGCACTAATACTAATATACTGCACATCTGTGTGTCTATGTAGTAAATAAAACATTGGGGATTTGGTCATATTTTGATCAAAATATTTCAGCTTGCAGCCCATCATCAAGGGAGCCCAATTTCCTGCAAGTTTCTGTTCTACACTAGCGTATATGCCCAGCACACCATTACATTGCAGTTACATGTTCTCCCCTCCCAGATACAAAGGGGAGCATCTATACAGGGCTGGCTAGTGAGCCGCACCCAGCTAGGCCTTTTATAGCCGTGACTGAAACTACCCTTATAGCACTAGGCCTGTGCTTGGTTACACCAATTGTGTGCATGGTACCAGCTGCATGGCAGTATTAATGCCATATATGTACAGATGTGTCCTGTTGTGGCGCTGCTGACTATAGCAACACTCTGTAGCTGGATCGTGATGCAAACGCATTGCTGTATGCCGCAAGTGTTTGCATCGCAGCCGGGTCCCTGTGATGTACTGTAAATGGGAAACGGGTGCATGCCGGCTCCTATTCAAGTCTGTAACATAGTGGAAGCATGTGATCACATGCACCCGCTATGCTGCGCTGTCCCAAGGATAGCAGGACACATCTGTATACAAATTTTTTTTTGCTGTCGGTGCTAACAATAATATACTGCAAATCTGTGTGCATCTAGCAAATAAAACAGAGGTTATTTTGTCATATTTTGATCAAAACATTTAAGCTTGCAGCCCAACGTCAAGGGACCCCAATTTTCTGCAAGGCCCTACCCTAGCTTATATGTCCAGCCTACCACTATATTGCAGTAGGCAGATCTCCTGGGACGTAGCCGGGGTGGGTCAGGAGCATTTCCAGAGACGTAGCCGAGGTCAGGGCAGGCGGCAGACAGTGTATAGTGAGGGATGCACTGGATGTTGGAACAGGCAGCTGATGCAACAGGAACAAGATGTTTTAAGGATTGCAGATGTTTCTATTTCCCGCTAGTGCATGTCTAGGGTATAAGATCTGATTGCATTGGCACATTATGGTACGTTTCGCTCCATACAGGGCATACAAATTGAATGTTGTCAAATAGCCCCTGGTCCATGGCAGGAATTGGTTGTGTGAAAATTTCACTGTGGGGCACAGGAATATTTTGTTTATCTAGATCCATGGCGTTCTTGAGCACTGTGAGTGGGGATGCTGTTTTTCCACTCTCTACCTCTTCCCAGTTAATAGAAGAGAAGAAGGGGTGTTTTCGCACGTCGCCATTTACCCCAAGCCGGAGGAACTGGTCCTTGCACAGGAGGTTGGATAAAAAGTCCTTTGTTACTCCAGTAAGGCCTTCGTATGATGGTTCCTCTGCAATGGTCATTGCTGCTATCTCTGACACGGATTCTCCAGGGAAAGGCTCCGATCCTGTAGCGAGCATATATAATATAACCCCTAATGCGAACCAGTCCACAGCTGCACTGTATGGCTGGCGGGTTATCATTTCTGGAGCAAAATAGCCAGGTGTCCCGCAAATGCCTGCATTATCAATTACTCCATACACATTCATTAGGGCTAGACCGAAGTCTGTGATCTTCACATGGCCGTCTGCGGTCAGCAGAACATTTTCCAGTTTGATGTCTCTGTGAATTATTCCTTTAGAATGCATGAACTGTAATCCACAAACCAATTCCGCCGCTATAAATGTTATTGTGGGAAGGTCCATCTCTGATGTCTGAAGAAAATCGAACAGATCTCCTCCACTAGCCAGTTCCATTACACAGTATAGATAACGATGTGTTTGGAAGGTCGCATATCCATGAGTAAGGAAATTGCTCTGATGTGCCAGCTGAAGGACCCGAAACTCGACCAAGCTGTTCTCTTTTAGGGCTCTCTTCTTTAAGATCTTAATTGCCACTCTTTCCCTGCGAAGAGCGTCTGTTGCCAGCAGCACTTTTCCGTAGCCTCCCTCTCCAAGTATTGAGTGGAAAGTGAATTTGTCCACTGTTAAGGGGGCAGTATCGGTGTTTTGTTGGCTGGTGGGCGTAGCGCCTGGTCGGCCTCTTCTAAATGCTGTTATGAATTGATCTTTTTTATTTTTTAGAAATGCTGCAATTCTGTCCCAGTTTCTTCGTGATCCCTTCCTAGTGATCTTTTTCGCTGAAAGGGAAACCGGGCCTGCCATATGGCTGCACCCTTCCCCTGGATCTTCAGTAATGTCAGCGTTTCTCCTGTCACGCCAAAATCTGGGACATCGGTTACATGCTTTTATGAATTGATCCTGTTTCCTTTCCAGAAATGCTGCCAACATGTTCCATCCTCTCTGTAATCGTGCAACAAATCTCCTCACCTTTCTGGCTGCTGAGTTGTTCCGGCCTGCCTGCTTTCCTCTTCGGTTCTGTTTTCCTCTGCACCTCTTTCTTTTCTGCCTCTTGTCTCTGGATCTCCATGCTTTCTCTCGTATTTTTTTTCTCCTATTCGTTCCCATGTTTTGTCATCCGACAGGAACAGGGCCCTTTTAGAGAATATAACGCAAGATGTGTCTTCAGTCTAGAGCGTCTGAAGACTGGTTCTCAGGGGCTTCAGCAGCTGTAGAAGTAGCTGCGTGATGTCAGCAGTGACTGTGATGTCAGCAGTGACTGTGATGTCACAATTGTGCAGCTGAGCCTACTCCTAAACATCTTCTACATTTTATGGCAGTTGATGTATGAGACAGTTTCTTTCTGTCCAAACTTATAGAAAGTGTCTTAAGTCTACCTATGTAAAATGTACCTGCCCATATTAAGACATTAAAAAAATTATATTTTATAAGAAACATGACATTTGTGAGGAGGGATTAAACTGTATTGTGGTCATATCCACTAGAGAAGCATGTAACATAGTCTAATTATTGGAGAATCTACGTGTTTATACCACATATACCCATTATCCCCAACAGTTTCCCTTTTCAATTTAAGCACCTCAAAAATAATTGATGCTAATAATAATAGCTATTTTTTTTGTACTAAGTGACTTAGGGTCAGATTTATTAAGCTCAGTGAAGTGATAAAGTGGAAGGTGATCAAGGACCAGCCAATCAGATCATTACTGCCATGTCACAGTGTGGGTTTGAAAAATGACAGTTAGGAGCTGACTGGCTGCTCCATTATCACCTTCTACTTTATCACTTTACCAAGCTTAATAAATCTGTCTCTTAATCTCAACTGGTGGCAGGAGTATTACCATGCAATCACTTCTATTTCCCCATTGCACCCATTATTAAGAAAAATCACATTTAAGGTGGTTTCCAATTATTTGTAGGCATGTGTAACTGTATGAAAGAGCCAAGAGATGGTGAAGAGCATTTGCATCAGTACAGAGTTTGTTGCAAAGGGAGAGATTGTGTGTGTCATGTGTCAGCAAAAAGATGACTAGAAATAAAGGGGGGGGGGGGGGCATTATTGATCTTGCCCTGGACTCCAAAATCCCTAGTTATGCCTCTGGTGTAGGGAAAACCACCTGTGGGCCCTACTGCCTGGGGCCCACCCGTCCTCTAGGGATCAGGTTCCAGACTGTGCTGTTACTAATCTAGTACATTATCATGCATGCACTACAGGATTACTGCATATTTTATCTAGGGGACCAACACTTGCAAAATGGTTAGGCAAACCAATGTGGCAGCTGATCATACCCCCTCTAGAGACTAGCCACACCCCTAAACATGGGCCCCTACCTTTGTATTCCCCCGGTGGGCCCTACATGCCCCAGTCCAACACTGCTTTTCATAGTAATTTTATTTACAAAAAAACAAACAAACAAAATGTAAACAGTGTTTTTAGCTATTGCATGTCAGAATCCACTATCTCAGATCTTTATTGAACTTGGTTAAAGCTCTTCCTCTGAGCGTTCTTTGCTAGCACTTTCTCCAGGAAGATCGGATACTGGTAGGAGGTCTGTGGGCAATCAACATGTTCATTGATAAAAATTGTATATATTTATTAATTTATTTGTTAACAGTTTCTTATATAGTGCAACTGGACACAATGATAACACAAAACTGGGTAATAACAAACAGTCAGAGGTAGGAAGGCCCTGCTCACCAGCTTACAATCTATGATGAAATATGCATTGATACACAAGGATCGGTGCTATCTATTGCATAGTTGTCCACTGGATTGCAAAGGTTCTAGGTGGGCTGCATGATATCACATCATAGCGATGATGAACCAGGGTCAGGAGCAAGGGAAAGTAAAGATAGAGAAAATATGTGGAGGATATGTGTGGCCTATACATTGGGGATATAATTGGATAGAAAAGCTTAGGAAGGTAATGTGAGCTGTTCTGAATTTTGATAAGCTCGTCTGAATAGGTGAGTTTTCAGGGAATGCTTAAAGGTTTGGAGACTAGAGGAGAGTCTTATTGTGCGTGGTAGGGCATTCCACAGAGTGGGTGCAGCCAGAAGAAAGTCCTGTAATCGTGCCTGGGAGCAAGTAATGAGTGTGGATGAGAGACGTAGATCTTGTGAAGAGTAAAGGGTCCGGGTTGGGAGATATTTTGAGATAAGCAAAGAGATGTATGTTAGTGTAGTTTGGTTAATAGCCTTGTGTGTAAGAATACGGTAGAATACAGGTAACCAATGGCGGGACTGACATAGTGGGTATGTAGACGATGAACGTCTAGCGAGGCAGAATGGAGTGTAATGGTGAAGAGTCTCATCTTGGTAAGACCAGTAAGAAGACTATTGCAATAATCAATGCGGGAGATAATAAGCGCATGGGTTAGAGTTTTAGCAGTGTCTTGTGTAAGGTATTGTCGTATTTTGGATATGTTTTTTTGGATTCATGTAACATGATTTTGAGACAGATTGAATGTGGATAACAAAGGACAGTTCAGAGTGTCAAGGATGACATCTAGGCAGTGAGCTTGTGGTGTAGGGTTGATTGTCGAGTTCTCAACAGTGATAGAGATATTAGGTTGGTAACTGCTATTGGCCGGTGGAAATATAATTAACTCTGTTTTGGAAATATTAAGTTTGAGGTGGCGAGATGACATCCAAGTACTGACAGTGGTGGCTCCTAACTGTTTTGGGTAGAGGGGCTGCAGCTACCCATGCCCAGAAAGGAGAAAGAGGAGACAAGGAGACAGCCGGGTCCTGGCACCTGCGCAATGGCTCTGGTAGGTGCTGGGACCTGCTCATGTGCACAAGTAGCGGCTTGACTGCAGATGCATAATACCACGGCTTCTATGGACTGTATCAGCTGCAGCCCATAGAAGCTGGGTAGGGCTGCCCAAAAGGCCGGGAGTGGCTTCCTACTGGAAGCGTGCTCTCTGCTAATCACAGCCCTGTCTGACAGTCCCTGAGGGAGGAAACACCTCCCTGTGGGTGACTGGCAGATAGCACTTCCAATAGGAAGTCACTGCCAGTCACAGACTGCAACTGGCTCAGCTGAGATCACTGAGGTGGCAGATGTTACTGGAGCCCATAGGTAAAAACCACCACTGCTCACTTATATCTGTATAGCTGGGATGCACGGTTTATATAATGATAATATATATGTGGTCTAATTATTGTTGGAGGAATCGTAGCTTATTAGGTGAGGACAGTACATAGATATGATTTTAAACATTGTAAAATCATAGAAATAATAATTTCCCTCCCGTGTTATGTTCCCCATACATTGTACATTTACTGACCTAATGTGAACGAGTTCAGTATGTTTTATTCAACGTTCACCATGTTCACAATTATAATCCTGATGGCATTATGGTGATGAGGTCATCACGTCGATACTGACAAAATTATTCTTAACTCTACTCATAATAATACCACACCAATACTATAATGTATTTATTTCAAGTGTTGGATACAGTAGTACATGGCCTCCACTCTGTATATGTGACCCAATAGCTAATGGCAAATTTCACAATTTATTATAGCCTGTCTCTCTTTCTATAAATATTCTACCGAGGGGAAGCAGTAACAATACCAGCTGTCGGGATCCCGACATTCAGGAGACCAATGCTGGAATCCCGACAATGGGTGATGGCATGGGTGTAGCGAGGGTGGCTCCGGTGGAGCATGAGCTCCGGGTGCTAGAAAACCTAAAGGGCGTGCCACTGCCTGAACATCCCCCTCCCTCTGCCCGCTATACTGGCAGCCACAGAAGCAGAGAAACAGAGGGGAGCAAACTTGCTCGGACTATGAGATTAGGTAGGGTACAGCTCAGGCCAGTGGCTACAGCAGGAGACACTAACAGTGTCCTGCTACCCCACTCTCTGCCCCGGCTGCTGCAGCACCTCTCTCTGTCCTGACTGCTGCAGCACTTCTCTCTGTCCCAGATACTGCTGCTTCAGAACTTCTCTCTGCATTAGTAACATATATAAGTGGCTCTACTGTGGTGTAATGTGTATAAACGGTTCCACTGTGGTGTAATGTGTATAACCGAAATGGTTCCACTGTGGTGTAATGTGTATAAATGGTTCTACTGTGGTGAAATGTGTATAAATGGTTCTATTGTGGTGTAATGTGTATAAATGGTTCTACTGTGGTGTAATGTGTATAAATGGTTCTACTGTGGTTTAATGTGTATAAATGGTTCTATTGTTGTGTAATGTGTATAAATTGTTCTACTGTGGTGTAATGTGTATAAATGGTTCTATTGTGGTGAAATGTGTATAAATGGTTCTATTGTGGTGTAATGTGTATAAATGGTTCTACTGTGGTGTAATGTGTATAAATGGTTCTACTGTGGTTTAATGTGTATAAATGGTTCTATTGTTGTGTAATGTGTATAAATTGTTCTACTGTGGTGTAATGTGTATAAATGGTTCTATTGTGGTGTAACGTGTATAAATGGTTCTACTGTGGTGTAATGTGTAGAAATGGTTCTACTGTGGTGTAATGTGTATAAATGGTTCTATTGTTGTGTAATGTGTATAAATTGTTCTACTGTGGTGTAATGTGTATAAATGGTTCTACTGTGGTGTAATGTGTATAAATGGTTCTAATGTGGTGTAATGTGTATAAACGGTTCTACTGTGGTGCAATCTGTATAAATGGTTCTTTTGTGGTATGACGTGTCGTGTATAAACAGTTCTACTGTGGTTTAACGTGCATAAGCGGCTCTAATGTGGTGTAACATGTATAAGTGGTTCTATGGTGTTGTGAAACTTGTATAAGGTGCTCCACTGTGTGGCGTAAAGTGTATAAGGAGTACTTCTGTGTGGTATAATGTGAATTGGTACTATTCTGTGGTCACGCCTCATCCCAATGAAGCCACATCCCTATATTTTCCCTATTTTAAACATGGGGCATCCAAAGTAAACATGCCCCAATTCAGTATAGGGGAGGGGGGTACTGAAACATACCCTTGCTCCGGGTACCATGACACCTAGCTACACCTCTGGGTGACAGACCGCCTGTATGGAATCCCGACAACTGCAGGTTATTCCCTCTTGGTTTGTGGGTCCACGCCACCAACCGAGTGGGAATATAACCTGTGCCAAGCGAAGCGAGCCATTGTGCCCGAAGCCTGGTGAGCGCAGAGAGCCCGCTAGGGGACACGCTGCCTAACTGACGGGATTCTGACAAACGGCATCCCTTCTGCCGGTAAATCATATGTATTCCCTAGGTGCTACCACTTACTCACTCTGTTAGAATCTACCATATTTGCAAAATAAGAAAGAAGAGAGTGTTATATATAGCAGGGCCGAAACTAGGGGGGGGCTAGGGGGGCAGGCGACCTGGGCGCCAGATTGGAGGGGGCGCCGAGCGAGACCCCCTAACACCCGCCGCGGTACATACTTTTAAACCCCCTTCTCCCGAGTGCCCAGCTCGGGGGGCGGGGTTTCGCGGAATGACGCGATTGCGTCGTGACGTCACGGCGCAAACGCGTCATTCCACGAAACCCCGCCGGAGGAGGGAGAAGGGGGAGCCCGGAGCCGCGCAGACGAGGAGGGAGAGGCGGCTGAAGAGCGGCGAGAACCGCTTCAAATGTAAGTCAGCCCCTCTCCCTTCCTCTCTCTCTCTCTCCCTCCACCACCTGCCGCAATGTGTAAAATGGGGACCTGTGCCTGCCGCTATGTGTAAAATGGGGACCTGTGCCTGCCGCTATGTGTAAAATGGGGACCTGTGCCTGCCGCTATGTGTAAAATGGGGACACTTGCCAGCGTACTGTGTAAAATGGGGACCTGTGCCTGCCGCTATGTGTAAAATGGGGACACTTGCCAGCGTACTGTGTAAAATGGGGACCTGTGCCTGCCGCAATGTGTAAAATGGGAACACTTGCCAGCGTACTGTGTAAAATGGGGACCTGTGCCTGCCGCTATGTGTAAAATGGGGACACTTGCCAGCATACTGTGTAAAATGGGGACCTGTGCCTGCCGCAATGTGTAAAATGGGGACCTGTGCCTGCCGCAATGTGTAAAATGGGGACACTTGCCAGCGTACTGTGTAAAATGGGGACCTGTGCCTGCCGCTATGTGTAAAATGGGGACACTTGCCAGCGTACTGTGTAAAATGGGGACCTGTGCCTGCCGCAATGTGTAAAATGGGGACCTGTGCCTGCCGCAATGTGTAAAATGGGGACACTTGCCAGCGTACTGTGTAAAATGGGGACCTGTGCCTGCCGCAATGTGTAAAATGGGGACACTTGCCAGCGTACTGTGTAAAATGGGGACACTTGCCAGCGTACTGTGTAAAATGGGGACCTGTGCCTGCCGCAATGTGTAAAATGGGGACCTGTGCCTGCCGCAATGTGTAAAATGGGGACACTTGCCAGCGTACTGTGTAAAATGGGGACCTGTGCCTGCCGCAATGTGTAAAATGGGGACCTGTGCCTGCCGCAATGTGTAAAATGGGGACACTTGCCAGCGTACTGTGTAAAATGGGGACCTGTGCCTGCCGCAATGTGTAAAATGGGGACCTGTGCCTGCCGCAATGTGTAAAATGGGGACACTTGCCAGCGTACTGTGTAAAATGGGGACCTGTGCCTGCCGCTATGTGTAAAATGGGGACACTTTTTCCTGCCGCAATGTGTAAAATGGGGACACTTGCCAGCGTACTGTGTAAAATGGGGACCTGTGCCTGCCGCAATGTGTAAAATGGGGACACTTTTTCCTGCCGCAATGTGTAAAATGGGGACACTTTTTCCTGCCGCAATGTGTAAAATGGGGACACCTGTCTGCCGCAATGTGTAAAATGGGGAATGGGGACACTTGCCTGTCGTACTGTGTAAAATGGGGACACTTTTTCCTGGATATGAAATGTATGTTAGAAAAGGCAGTTTCTCAGGTAAAAAAGTTCTGAAAGAGAGAGAGAGATATATATATATATATATATATATATATAATATTTTTATTCATTTATTTTTTTTATTTTATTTTATTATTTTTATTTATTTATTGCAAAATATTTTTTTTTTTTTTTTGCGGGGGGGGTGTCAAATGACTACCTTGCCCCGGGTGACAAAAATCCTAGTTTCGGCCCTGTATATAGAGCTCTTATGAGACCACAAACTACACTTGTAACTATTACAAAGTATACATTGGTAAGAGTTCATAAACCTTTATTAAAATCTATTTAAATCAAATAGAAAATTGTAAAATAAAAGTGTCAGAAAATACAACGTATTTTCAAAATAGTTTCTTTCTACGCTGGTCAAATACAAGTATTCACTTTATTAGTGTGATGTAATTGTTAACTGGTAGCCAGGTCACACTTGCCAACTCTCCTGCACCTTGCGGGAGACTCACGTTTTATTGACGAGCCTCCTGCTGCCCTGCAAAGTTGATTACATCCCCCTGGACCCACTGCCCTGCCTGAAATCCAGACTGCGCATGCGTGAGTCAGAAAATAACACAGGTGGGGCCTAACGTCTGTATGCAAAATAGGCCTACCCTACATCGTGGGGTTGGGGGTTGCGTTGTCTAGCAGTTTGATACTGTGAGTCATCAGTGCAGGGCAGGCAGAGACTCCACACGCTGCAGTGCTTCTCTCCTGCTTCAGCAGCAGCAGCTTATCCTCCTCTCTGCCCTAAACATGTAAGTAGAAAGTAGTAGTACTCACAGTTGTGCTTTGTGGTGGGAGCTGCGCTGTGGGTAGCAAGATAGCCGGGAAGTGGGAGGCATTGCTGGTGCACGTGTCAGTGTAGCCAGAGCCGGCGGAACCCGCTCAGCGAAGGGATGAAGTGCAGGTAGGCGCAAGGCAGGAGAGGCGCTTTCCCTACACTGCATCCCTTCACTGTGTGCTGTTGTTGCCGGCTGCCGCTGCGCCTATCACTGTACAAGCAGCGGCAGCCTGGATCGCGGAACTTCTGTCCCCCCCACTCCAGCCCCACCTCCTCCCGTCCTGTGACAGCGCTGTGCTGCTAGTAAGGGGAGGTGTGGGGGCGGGACCAGCAAAGGACGACTTTGGAAGCTTAGAGCTGCAGTCACTGCTGACTGCAGTACCGCCAGGAGCCACTAGATGACCCCATCCCTATGGACGGAGCCATCTCATCACCTGACAGGACTCAGGATCAGGAACAAAAGTGAGACTGCCCGCGGCCAGTACAGAGGAACTAAAGTGAGTTTTCTTTTTATGTGTGATTGTCTGTCTATCTATCTATCTATCTATCTATCTATCTATCTATCTAATATTTTAAAGGGGGGCACTGTCTGCCGTAATGTGTAAAAATGGGACGCGGTCTGCCGTAATGTGTAAAAAGGGGACGCGGTCTGCCGTAATGTGTAAAAAGGGGACACGCACTGTGCAATGTGTAAAAAGGGGACACGGTCTGCCGTAATGTGTAAAAAGGGGACACGGTCTGCCGTAATGTGTAAAAAGGGGACACGCACTGCCGTAATGTGTAAAAAGGTGACGCGGTCTGCCGTAATGTGTAAAAAGGGGGACGCTGTCTGCTGTAATGTGTAAAAAGGGGGACTCTGTCTGCCGTAATATGTAAAAAGGGGACGCTGTCTGCCATAATGTGTAAAAAGGGGGATGCTGTCTGCCGTAATGTGTAATAAGGGGACGCTGTCTGCCGTAATGTGTAAAAAGCAGATGCAGTCTGCCGTAATGTGTAAAAAGGCGGACTGGCTGCCGTAATGTGTAAAAGGGGTTCTACCTGGTGTAGTGGCGCTGTGTGGCGTAATTTGAATAATGGAGACTACCGTAATATGAATTGGTATTATTTTGTGGCCACACCCCTTCCCCATGAAGCCACGCCCCTATATTTTTTCTTTTTATGTGTGATTGTCTGTCTGTCTGTCTATCTATCTATCTATGAATTTTGTATCATTCCATGTGGCATAATGTGAATTTCGGCTCATACTGTGTGCTATAATGTGAATTTCATCTCATACCGTGTGCTATAATTTTGGCTCATACCGTGTGCTATAATGTGAATTTCGTCTCATACCGTGTGTTATAATGTCAATTTTGGCTTATACCATGTGCTAGAATGTGAATTTCGGCTCATACTGTGTGCTATAATGTGAATTTTGGCTCATACTGTGTGCTATAATGTCAATTTTGAATCATACTGTGTGCTATAATGTGAATTTCGGCTCATTCTATGTGCTATAATGTGAATTTTGGCTAATACCGTGTGGTACAATGTGAATTTCGGCTCATACCGTGTGCTATAATGTGAATTTTGGCTAATACCGTGTGGTATAATGTGAATTTCGGCTCATACCATGTGCTATAATGTGAATTTCGGCTCATACCACGTGCTATAATGTGAATTTCAGCTCATACCGTGTGCTATAATGTGAATTTTGGCTCATACCGTATACTATAATGTGAAAGGGGCACCAGTACTAGATAGTATAAGGGTTCCTACTACACTGAAGGACACGCCCCATTTTGAGTGACCACGTCTCCTTTTCCGGAGCACGCGCATAGTTCCACCCCATACCCCCACTTCAAAAATTCCACTTTGGCCACTGCACCTACATCTATACATACACACCCTGACCTCTTTATACACAGTCACACCTATTTGTGCAGGAGATGATGATGATAAGGTGCATGTGCAATTGAAAAGAATATTCCCAGTAAGACATGAAACAGCTGGCGTGTCATGTTGGCACATCCCATTTTCAGTGTCCACGCCCCTTCTTATGTGTGGCCATGGCAAGTTTTTTCAGGGCACGCCAGTGGCGTGAGCACATACTTTCCTTTGTATGTTTTTTTTGGGGGTGAGCCATTATTGATCTTGCTCTGGCCTCCACAAACCCTAGTTACGCCTCTGGAGATCGGCCCAGTATCCTGCATCTCAGGCATCATTACACACAGCTCGTTGTATCGAAATATTTTAGAAATAAAGTTGAATAGAGGAGTATCGATTCTGGCACATAAATTAACATGCCAAGTGATCCTGAGATATTTGTGAGGTTTATATCGTGTTTATCAATCGTGTTCTTACAATCTACTTGATATCAATTTTGTGTGTCAATTAATTATACTCAAATCTAATCCTTTGTAATTGTAAGTCTCATCAACTTAGAAATACTTTTGTGTTAGATAGTCAAATTGGGCAAAGATGTACCTGCTTTTAGCAGAGATAGTTGATATGTATATTGCGCCTGTAAGCGCACACTCAATAAGAGTAAAGGGCCCTACACACTTAAGGATCTAACTGAACAATATGAACGTTTTCATTCATTAATGAACGAGAACTGTGTGTAGGCACCAACGATGAATGATGCGCGGCCCTGCGCTCGTTCATCGTTGGTGCCGGGTCGCTTATAACTGCAAGCCAATATGGACAATTTTGTCCATATTAGTATGCAGGGCTATGGGCCCGGGTGACGGGGGAGTGAAGAAACTTCACTCCGCCTGTCACTCACCCCCCCCCCCCTGCCGCCGGGTCACATGGCGGTGTGTAGGGCCCATTACTGCTTATGTTGAAGAGTTCTCTGGTATCCACATAGCCATAATACATCTAGTAACTGTGCTGCCCTTTGCCTCGTCTTTTCTGCAGACTGATTAGCTAAAGGGCCTGAGTCATACCTGATTGATGCTGTGTGTATTCGCACAGCGGGCGATAAGGTCCTAACTGCGCATGCATATGCACCGCAATGCACACGCGCATCGGAGAACAACAACGGGCATTGCCGGTCAACAACAGGATGGTTTCTAAAAATCCGATCGCACAGGTGTTCACAAGGTGATTGACAGGAAGAGGCCGTTTGTGGGTGGTAACTGAGCGTTTATGGGGAGTGTCCTGAAAAACACAGGCATGCCCATGTGTCTTCAGGGAGGGTGTCTGACGTCAGCTCCGGCCCCGATCAGCCTCTTCTCATCGCACTGGAGGAGTAAGTCCTGACCTGCGCAGAGACTGCACACAGTCGAGTTTTGCAGCTCGGCGTACACATGGAATTGCACACTTGCACGGTGAATATACACTCCCCCTGGAGGCGGCGACTATCTGATCGCAGGACTGCAAAGTGATCAGCCCAGCGATCAGATCTGAATCCCCCCCATAGAGTACAGATGGCATCTATCACTTTGTATCCATTGGTATAGTGCTCTGAGGAAGTCTGCTGACGGTGGCTTGGAATACTCTGAGTTTCCTGATATGTTCTGTTATAGCTGAGTAAGGAATTATCCACCTACTAACAGAGGCATTCTGTGCCATGTTATATCAGATTGATGTCACTTATGTGTGGTCAAAATGAAATGAACCATCTCTGCCACTAGCAGTAATCACCCTATAGTGAGTATATATCAGAACTGGTGATAGCACGGGTTATAGGTATTGTGATTCAGGTCACTAATGGCCTGTTGCACCAATTTTACACTCTCACTAAAATATAATGTTAGATCAAATATACCAACCAGTCATCTGTGGCCACAATAGGTTTATGGTTTCATGTGTCTCCTAATAGTAATATATAACATATGCAGACCAACTTTGCATGCCCATATAAGTTACAGTAGCGGGTAACTTAAAATTGAACACCATTTAGTTGTTGTAGTACTGGTTATAAAAGGAATGTCAGTTGGGTACAGGTATAGATTTAAGAGCAGTGTAATGTAACACAACTAGAATAATTGATACATTTATTATATCTGTCTTATTTAACATCCAGTGTCAAATAAACATTTCTTATTTATTTCTTAGAACTTGTATGAGAACACTGATTATAGAGAGTAAGATATAAATGTAATCTCAGGAACAGCGTGATATGATACAAATGTAGCACTAGATTACTCAGGTATCAATTTCCTTTAGTGTAACATTATATCTAAGCACAGGACTGTGTGCCAGTGTTATCTATGACATCATACAACATAAGTTCCATAAACCGAGGTTCTCATTTGTTATTACATGACGTCTGCTTATACCAGCTTGTTAAGGCATATTATTGGAACATATGCTGTCTGTTATCTGTAAATGTTGCATCTACACACCATAAAATAGGTAACCCTGCATGTTTAACCACAGAGGCAAGTCTGTACCCTCCTGCTATTCAGATATGTACTGCAACTTATATGCGGTACACTTTCAGATATGTACTGCCACTTATATGCGGTACACTTTCAGATATGTACTGCCACTTATATGCGGTACACTTTCAGATATGTACTGCCACTTATATGTGGTTCACTTTCAGATATGTACTGCCACTTATATGCGGTACACTTTCAGATATGTACTGCCACGTATATGCGGTATACTTTCAGATATGTACTGCCACTTATATGCGGTACACTTTCAGATATGTACTGCCACGTATATGCGGTATACTTTCAGATATGTACTGCCACTTATATGCGGTATACTTTCAGATATGTACTGCCACTTATATGCGGTATACTTTCAGATATGTACTGCCACTTATATGCGGTACACTTTCAGATATGTACTGCCACGTATATGCGGTATACTTTCAGATATGTACTGCCACTTATATGCGGTATACTTTCAGATATGTACTGCCACTTATATGCGGTATACTTTCAGATATGTACTTCCACTTATATGTGGTACACTTGCCCACTATGACATTGTCCCCCTCCTTCCCTCTGGAATGTGCAGACCCTACACGGGTTGGGTAGAATATTCTGGGGGCCCGGGATGCCAGCGGTTAGAATACAGGCCACAGAGGGGCGTGGCCTGGAGGTTGTGTGAACAGGCTGCTATTCTGGTGAGCTCCCAGGGACCTGGGAGTTATTGTATAATAAAGCAGCCTCCACACGATTATAACCCACCCTGTGTGCCTGGATTGACTTCCTAACGGGCTAGAGCAGGTGAAGAGTAAGAGCTGCGGAATCGGGGAGCCGGTTTCCTGGCTCCCGCGGATTGCGGCCTACTCGTCTCACTGAAGCCGGGGACTAAATTTCTATACCAGCCCCAGCCGGGGAGTCGGCCTTCCCGGGACGTCGGACGGACCTGTCTGCACCCTGCCCCTTGCTGGGACATCACCACTACCATCACTGCAACGGTCCAGCAGTCCTTGCTGGCCGGCGGAGGAGATCCGGGACCGGATCGGAGCCGTGACGAGCGCTCCGGAGCGCGGGCGGCGGCCATCTTGCGGAGGCCGAACGAGAGGAGAGGAGGCGAGGCGGCGGTGACCCGGAGGAGACGTCGGGCGGCCCTAGGGGGTAAGAGTCTGCAGCATTGGCTCCACGGAGGTGAATATATCTCTCCCCCCCCGGGTGCTTTTCCCTGATACCAGCGGCGCACTACTGCGGAGGACCGCGGGCCCGGCCGGAGCTCCCCCCCCCGCCTGTTAGAGAGACAGAAAGCAGCGAACGTAACAGACGTCCCCCCCTGTCCATCTGGGGTCCGGGATTAGCTGGGCCTCTCCCGGAGATACAGACCCCCCTGATCCAACCTACCCCACCGGCTTTTCTGCAGATATCTGAGGGACCTGTGCGCCCCGGCCCCTCTGAGAGTCCGCCTGCGGCTGTGGGTGGCTCATTGGAGGGTGCAGGTGGTTGTCAGGGAGTCAAACGACCAGCAGGCATCCCACATTAGACCTGGAAGCCGTGGGGGAAAAAGCCCAGACAAGCACTGCGGTGGAGGCGAATACGACTGATCGGGTCATCCAACCCTGTAGACGCACCCCCCATCTATCGGGGCCCCTCTAATGTGTCTGAGCAGTACTCCTGGTTCTGCACGTTGAAATACCAAGACTCTTCTGTCTCGAAGTTATAATACCCTTCCGGGGATCCCTGGGCTAGATCTTAATCCTCTACAACCGGTGGCCCGATTCTGATTGTACCTGGGAAGCCTGGGGTGCGGGACTGGAGTTCCCCCCAATGCTCCGTATGCACACAGAAGAAGATGGCTAGTCGCATAGCCCTGCTGGCCCTGCTCATGCCAATGTAAAACAAGCAGCTTCTCCTACCCATGCCAATATCTACGTGACATCTCGATGATCTCGGAGACAGCGGAGCCTCCAAACTTTCCTATTTAAGTGATCGGAACCGTCGACCTATCTCTCTTAGGCCTTAGTATGCCTTCCAGACGCAGCAAGCCATCAAAGCCCGCACAGCAGCTTTCATTTTTCAAATCATCTCCAAGGATGTCGGGCTCTAAAACCACCGGATCCTCTACGACAGATACAATCCCGCAAACTCCCCCCTCCCTAGAGGTGCCCCCTTCCACTTCCAAAGCTGCCACGAGCTTGGACAATGTCAAAGATGGAGATGTGGGCACGATGAAACTACTTCTGTCTCGCTTCAAGGAGGACGTGGCAGCGGAATTTCGTACCACATTAACGGCGTGTCAACAATCCATAGATGACCTAGGTGGCCGCACTGACCATCTGGAAACTAAAATGGAGGAGGTCGTGGGGTCCCATAACAACCTGCTAGACGCCCATGACGCCTTGGAAGCGGAGGTGAAGCTTTTGCGGGACAAAGTCACAGATCTGGAGGACAGATCGCGTCGAAGCAATCTTAAATTGCGTGGAGTCCCAGAGTCTGTGTCACATAGCAGTTTACACGACTATGCCGTGGCCCTATTTAAAGCTCTATTACCCCAGTCCCCTTCGGCAGATCTCCTTATCGACCGAATACACCGGCTACCAAAGGCTAGAGCAGCACCAGGGGACGCGCCCAGAGATGTCCTCATGAAAATGCACTACTTCCACGTGAAGGAGGCCTTGCTAAAAGCATCAAGACCGACGTCAAACACATATTCAGCCCTTAAAGGCCTTCAACTTTTCGGAGACTTGTCTGCAGCCACCCTCTACAAACGGCGTTCCTTTCACTCTATCACGACAGCTCTCAGGAAGGCGGATATCCCCTATCGCTGGGGTTTCCCCACCAAGCTGCTGATTCACCGAGATGGCTCCACTGTCTCTATTTCTACCGCAGATGAAGGAGCAAAGTTGCTCAAATCCTGGAACATTGTGGAACCCTCTGTAGACTCCTCACCCCGTCGACTTCAGCAGGACTGGTCTTCGGTGAAGTGAGGCGGCCTGCGCGGGATCGGAAAGCTTCCAAATATGCTACCTCTCTACTCCTCTCTGGTGGCTCTCCAATTATGATGTTGACACCACCGGCTCTACCTCTACCCTTGTCCGGGGGAACGTGATGTGCCGGGGGAGGCATTGATTGTAGCGGGCGATCAGCCCATGTTTCAGAAGTATTCTTAGAATTGTATACTGTATTCTACTGGCAGCCTAGTTTGTTCTTTTTTCTTTCCTATAAGCGAGGTGCCTGGCGCTCCCCCGGACATGGCGGACCCCTACCAAAATTAATCTGTTGATATAACCCAGGAACTCGATATGTAGGGTGAGCCGCTGGAGAGTCCCTAATGATTCTATTGATTTCAATGTTGGTTTCTATGCCTTATTTCCAGGTTGGATTGTTTTTGTTATACATTTTATGTTCTTCATGTTCTATTTACTAATATGGGTATTTACATGCCCTAATAGTATCGAGATGTTCATGTGTTATGCATAGTTTACAGTGTAAAAGTATGGCAATGGGTAGGTGCTATGCCACTAACCCCCCCTATAGCCTACACAGCCGCCTTATTATGGCGACTGGTTATGATCTCATGAGAGATCAATTCAGTTTTGTTTTTTTTATTTTTTTTCTGTCTACCTTCCTGTTCCCAGATATGTCCCCCCCCCCCTTTCAGGTATATCAGTTTAAACATGGAAATTACTCAAAGGAATTATCAGTCTTGGTTGCAATAGATTATGGTTAACATAATCTCTATTAATGCCAAAGGGCTCAATTCTCCCCATAAACGAAGAGTAGCCTTGAATTTTTTTCATAAACTCAAGGCACATGTGGTAGCAGTTCAAGAGACCCACTTTCAGAGTCAAAATCCCCCCTCCTTCACTAATTCACGCTATCCCCACTGTTATATGGCAAACGGACCCGCCAAGAAAGCTGGCGTGGCTCTTCTTATAGCACAACATTGCTCGTTTGTTCTGTCCGATAAATATGAGGACCCAAACGGGAGATATTTAATCTTAGTGGGCAAACTGGATAATGTAGACACCACTTTGGTCTCGTGCTATGCACCTAATGCCAAACAAATTCCATTTTTTAGAACCTTCTGTAGAACTCTCAAGGAACATACTAAGGGAGCCCTTTTGATTTTAGGTGACTTTAATATGGTACTGGACCCTACTGTTGACCGCTCCCGTCCGACCCGGACCCTTCGTAGCAGTCTACCCCAGGAACCCACAGGCAAATTTGGTCAACTGCTAGCTGAGTACGCATTGTATGATGTATGGAGGGCTAAACATCCGACAGAACGGGATTACACTTTCTTTTCTCATGTACATAGTTCGTACTCACGAATAGACTTAGCATTAGCTGATAAATGGACACTAGCGGCTATTAGCAAGATAGACATATTACCTATGTCCTGGTCGGATCACTCACCGCTTATGGTTGTTTGGGATACCAGTAAAAGGGTGGTCCCTCATGCCCCCTGGAGAATGGGCCAATATTTGCTGGCTCACCCGGAGGCTTCTCATGCCATCCAGCAATCTCTGGATTTATATCTGTCCACTAACTGCCCCGAGGACACATCTGTCTTCACCCATTGGTGTTCTCTGAATGCCGTGATTAGAGGTTCTGCAATTCAAAGTGCGGCTAGACTTAAACGCGATTACAGGAAGAGACACGCCTCGGCCGAAAGAGAGGCCGCCCGGTTAGAAGCTGCACATAAAATTAGCCCTGATAATAAATCTCTTTATAAACAACTTCTTAGTGCCCGTGACAAAGTAAACACCTTCGCCTTAACCGAAGTTCACCGCAACCTGCAGCGGCTAAATCAAAAATACTATAGGCTGGGTAACAGGGCGGGAAGGTTATTGGCGCGTAAATTGAGAGGGCGTAGAGCTAAGGAACGCATACATGCAATTCATACATCTTCTGGAGTCAAAGTAACTGATCCGGTTGAGATAGCAAATGCGTTTGCTGAATATTACTCGCAGCTGTATAACCTAAGAGATGACTCTGGTACCCCTCAGCCCACGCTGGCAGATATCACCGGATTCTTGGACGGGTTGTCGCTCCCCAATATAGACTCCCAGACCCGCGAATCCCTCAATATTCCCTGGTCACTCGACGAAGTCGAAACAGCCATCGACTCCTGTCCAGTAAATAAAGCCCCCGGCCCAGATGGGTACCCCTCCAGCTTCTACAAAACATTCAAATCAACCCTTGCCCCGCTCTTAACGTCAGTCTATAATGAAGCCACTGACTCCACATGTTTCCCGAAAGAGATGTTAGAGGCTCGAATAGTTACCATCCCTAAGCCGGGAAAATCCCCTACGGTGGTTCAGAATTACCGCCCAATAGCATTGCTGAACACCGACCTTAAATTGTTCGCCAAGATGGTTGCAAATAGGATCTCCCCTCTCCTGCCTAGTTTGATTAACCCTGATCAGGTGGGTTTTGTTCTGGGCAGGCAAGCGTCAGATAACACACGTAGGGTTATTAACCTGATTGACCGCTGCCAGGCCCGGAGCGAACCTCTCTTGCTTCTTTCTCTGGATGCAGAAAAAGCATTCGATAGGCTCCATTGGGATTATTTAAGGGTTACCCTGGGTCATTTTGGATTTGCGGGTAGGATACTGGACTCTATTTTTGCCTTGTACTCCTCACCTTCGGCTTCGGTTTTCACCAATGGGTGCAGCTCCTCTATATTTAATATTACTAATGGGACCCGGCAGGGATGCCCACTATCACCCCTTATCTTTGTACTAGCTGTGGAACCGCTGGCAGAACGAATCAGGGTGTCAGACTCAATTGTGGGTCCAGAAGTGGGAGGGACACCACATAAAATATGTCTTTTTGCGGATGATATTCTGGTGTGTCTTAGAGAGCCTGAAACGTCCTTACCCCATTTACACTCTCTTTTAAACTCTTATGCAGCAGTCTCTTATTACAAATTGAACGCTACTAAGACTGAGGCCCTACCCTTGAATATTTCTGACAGCGTTCTTAGTCGTCTAAAGAATGACTATAAATATGCGTGGCAACTTAGATCGCTTAAATATCTGGGTGTTCATTTATCTAGGGGGCGGGACTTAATGGGGTGCAACTATGACCCGCTTTTTCGCGCATTTGAATTGTTAATTAAAGATTGGATGATGCAGGAGGTCTCCTGGGTCGGACGGGTGGCGGCGGCTAAGATGGTCCTTTTGCCAAAATTGATGTACCTCTTTCGTACCATCCCTAGAACTTTCCCTAAAGACGTTTGTAATAGATTCAATCGTCTATTAACTAAATATATATGGGGGGGCTTAAAGCCGAAAGTAGCGAAATCCACGTTGACTACGTCAAAAGGTGCCTGGGGAGTAGCATATCCAGACTTGGAAAGATACCATATCGCCTGTTTGCTCACTCAAGCTAGAGATTGGTTCACCCAGGGCAATGTTAAACCGTGGGTATCCCTGGAACAAGACGCAATATTCCCCTACACACTATCGGATCTGTTATGGTTGCCCTTCAAATCAATCCCAGCTAGAGTTGCCGAGTGCTCAGCAGTTCACGCAACTTTGCTGGCATGGAAGGAAGTATCAAAGTCTTTCCCTCCTGGTGCTCTGCCCTCCCCCAAGTTGTCCCTCCACGCTATAGCCCTATTGATCCCAGATTTGCAACTACACCACTGGCGAACCTTGGGTCTCAATACTCTGAAAGATGTCCTCCGAGATGGCACCTTAGCCCCCTTCTCCCTACTCCAAGATCAATTTCAGGTACCCAAACAAGACTTTCATAAATATCTACAATTAAGGCATTGGCTTCAGAGCTGCTCTCCAAGTCAGGCCCCACATACTGATCCCCCTAAAATACTGATGTCACTTCTAGTACCCAGAGGCAACAGGGGAGGCATTTCCAGATGGTATCAGCATCTTGTAACCGAGTCTCATCATGGGGTCTTCCCTGCACAGACTAAATGGGAAAAAGACCTCCTTGCAGTCTTCACGGAAGATATCTGGAAATATATCTTTAAATCTTGTTTTAGAATTTCCAAATGTGTAAATCACTGTGAAATGTATTACAAACTGGTCCATAGGGTATATTTAACGCCGGACCGTTTACACAAAATCTGGCCTGATGTCTCCGCTAGTTGCTGGAGAAACTGTGGGATGGTGGGAGATATTTTACACATTTTTTGGTTATGCCCGGTGATCCGGGCACTTTGGAGGGAAGTGTTCCTTTTCATCTCCCATATATTGGGAATGGTCCTAGTGCCTGACCCCCTCTTGGCACTCTTTCACTATTATGAGAAGGAGATGTCCAGCGGTGACAGATATATTCTAGGCCATATCCTCATAGCTTCTAAAGCCGCCATTGCCTCCAAATGGAAGTCTGCGATCATTCCCAATATTTCAATGATAGAAAATAGTGTCCATCAACATTATGTGTTTGAGACAGCAGAGAGCAATTGTGCTCCAGGAAATTCCTCTATTAGTAAGAAATGGATTAAATGGTCCCTTTATAAAGAGGGTTTAGGCCAGAAGGGTGCATACAGAGCTCCAGCTGACATTCCAGACCTCTCTGTGCTTTGCTCCCCGGTACACACCGGACACTGATTTACTAAGTGTTGCAGACCTCTTATCTCTCATTATACTAAGACTCCATTGATGTATTACGATATCCCTGATACGTACCTCCCCCCACCCATGTCTTTATTAGTTCTGTTTTGTATGTATCTCCCCTCCCTCCTTCTGTTTTTTATTTACCGATTTAATTGTATATGTACATGTAATCTGTTTGAAAACTCAATAAAAATTTAATATTAAAAAAAAAAAGAATACAGGCCACAGCATCCCCTGCATATATTGTTTACAAATAAATTTTGTGATCAATGGCCACGATTCAATTTGATGACAGTTGAATAGCGCTAGGAATTAGCTTCCGGGGATATTCAATACAGCGCCCTGTGACACCCAACGACGGGATTTCTTCTCGCACCCCAGGAAACAGCGTTGCACAGGGTACTTAAGTTGGAGAATGCTGATTCTCCCGACAAAACACCCTGTTTAGTCCGGGAGAACGGACATTCTCCGACTTACCACTGCGTTGTATTGAATAGCCCCAGGAGCTAATTCCCACCGGTATTCAACTGTCAGAGCCGGCCATAGCTATAGGCAAACTAGGCAATTGCCTAGGGCATTTGATATGCCCAGGGGCATCAGCAGCTTCTGCTGATTAAAATGATATGCAGCATGCCTATATTCTGTGTGTAGCATTTCATATGCAGATACAGCCACAGTCTCACACAGTATAAAAGCATGCTGTATATCATTTTAATCAGCAGAAGCTGCTTGTGCATCCTAGCCACATAACAATGCAAATAAGATGCATTTTAATTAAAAAAATTGCCCGTTGTTAGCACTGAGGCAAGATTTATGAGGACACATCTGTATCCAAGCAGAGGCAGAGGTCACAGTGTTAGTGGCAGTGTGATTGCTGTGTGCATGTGAGTGGGTTGGTTGTGCAGTAGTGTTCGGAATATGTGTAAGGAGCATTATGTCTGTCATGTAAAAATGCATTAATAATGTGAAACATATGTGTAAGGGGCACTATGTGCGTCATTATGTGTATAAATAAGGGCATTAATAATGTGCGGCACATGTGTAACAGGGTACTACTGTATGTGTCATTATGTGTATAGGGGCACTAACAATGTGCAGCAAATGTGTAGGGGGCACTATGTGTGACATTATGTGTATTAGGGCATTAATAATGTGCGGCATATGTGTAAGGGACATTATGTGTAAAAGGGCATTAATAAAGGTTGTCATAATGTGTAAGCACATTATGTTTAGAAGGACATTAATAATGTGTCTCATATGTGTTAGGGGCATTACTGTGTGGAATTATGTGTTTAAGTTGCTCTTCTATGTGGTGTTGCGTATAGAAAGGGCACTACTGTGTCGTCTAATGTGAATAAAGAGCAATAGGGTGTAGCGTAATGTGAATAAGGAGCAATTCAGTGTGATGTAATGTGAATAAGGGGCTCTACTGTGAGGAGTAACGTTTATAAGGTAAAGTGATACTACTGTGGGATGTAATATGAATTATGGAAACTATTGCATGGTAAAATGTGAATAAAGTTGTAGTACTGTGTGGCGTATTTGGAATTGGGGTTACCATTGTGTGGCCATGCCCCTTGCCAGCAAAAACAGATGCCCGTACCACTGCTGTAAGCAGCACGAGTATGTACAGGGTGCTAGGGGGGCATGATATAGCTGGGGAAGTCAGTGGGTGTAAATGTGTAAGTGGACGTCTGGAGTAGGATGGCAGCTTTCTCCAAAGGAGGCTCATTCAGCTGCTATTACATTTATATATTATTGCCATTACTGTGTCACATTGGTACATATTTATACAGGTGACTTACCTGAGGTATTTTGCCAGAGCTGTTCTGCATCTTGTACATGGTACCAGCTGTGTGGCAGTATTAATGTGTATATAAAACTAAGACTTTTGCTATCTGCACTAATACTAATATACTGCACATCTGTGTGTCTATGTAGTAAATAAAACATTGGGGATTTGGTCATATTTTGATCAAAATATTTCAGCTTGCAGCCCATCATCAAGGGAGCCCAATTTCCTGCAAGTTTCTGTTCTACACTAGCGTATATGCCCAGCACACCATTACATTGCAGTTACATGTACTCCCCTCCCAGATACAGAGGGGAGCATCTATACAGGGCTGGCTAGTGAGCCGCACCCAGCTAGGCCTTTTATAGCCGTGACTGAAACTACCCTTATAGCACTAGGCCTGTGCTTGGTTATACCAATTGTGTGCATGGTACCAGCTGCATGGCAGTATTAATGCCATATATGTACAGATGTGTCCTGTTGTGGCGCTGCTGACTATAGCAACACTCTGTAGCTGGATCGTGATGCAAACGCATTGCTGTATGCCGCAAGTGTTTGCATCGCAGCCGGGTCCCTTTGATGTACTGTAAATGGGAAACGGGTGCATGCCGGCTCCTATTCAAGTCTGTAACATAGTGGAAGCATGTGATCACATGCACCCGCTATGCTGCGCTGTCCCAAGGATAGCAGGACACATCTGTATACAAAAATTTTTTTGCTGTCGGTGCTAACAATAATATACTGCAAATCTGTGTGCATCTAGCAAATAAAACAGAGGTTATTTTGTCATATTTTGATCAAAACATTTAAGCTTGCAGCCCAACGTCAAGGGACCCCAATTTTCTGCAAGGCCCTACCCTAGCTTATATGTCCAGCCTACCACTATATTGCAGTAGGCAGATCTCCTGGGACGTAGCCGGGGTGGGTCAGGAGCATTTCCAGAGACGTAGCCGAGGTCAGGGCAGGCGGCAGACAGTGTATAGTGAGGGATGCACTGGATGTTGGAACAGGCAGCTGATGCAACAGGAACAAGATGTTTTAAGGATTGCAGATGTTTCTATTTCCCGCTAGTGCATGTCTAGGGTATAAGATCTGATTGCATTGGCACATTATGGTACGTTTCGCTCCATACAGGGCATACAAATTGAATGTTGTCAAATAGCCCCTGGTCCATGGCAGGAATTGGTTGTGTGAAAATTTCACTGTGGGGCACAGGAATATTTTGTTTATCTAGATCCATGGCGTTCTTGAGCACTGTGAGTGGGGATGCTGTTTTTCCACTCTCTACCTCTTCCCAGTTAATAGAAGAGAAGAAGGGGTGTTTTCGCACGTCGCCATTTACCCCAAGCCGGAGGAACTGGTCCTTGCACAGGAGGTTGGATAAAAAGTCCTTTGTTACTCCAGTAAGGCCTTCGTATGATGGTTCCTCTGCAATGGTCATTGCTGCTATCTCTGACACGGATTCTCCAGGGAAAGGCTCCGATCCTGTAGCGAGCATATATAATATAACCCCTAATGCGAACCAGTCCACAGCTGCACTGTATGGCTGGCGGGTTATCATTTCTGGAGCAAAATAGCCAGGTGTCCCGCAAATGCCTGCATTATCAATTACTCCATACACATTCATTAGGGCTAGACCGAAGTCTGTGATCTTCACATGGCCGTCTGCGGTCAGCAGAACATTTTCCAGTTTGATGTCTCTGTGAATTATTCCTTTAGAATGCATGAACTGTAATCCACAAACCAATTCCGCCGCTATAAATGTTATTGTGGGAAGGTCCATCTCTGATGTCTGAAGAAAATCGAACAGATCTCCTCCACTAGCCAGTTCCATTACACAGTATAGATAACGATGTGTTTGGAAGGTCGCATATCCATGAGTAAGGAAATTGCTCTGATGTGCCAGCTGAAGGACCCGAAACTCGACCAAGCTGTTCTCTTTTAGGGCTCTCTTCTTTAAGATCTTAATTGCCACTCTTTCCCTGCGAAGAGCGTCTGTTGCCAGCAGCACTTTTCCGTAGCCTCCCTCTCCAAGTATTGAGTGGAAAGTGAATTTGTCCACTGTTAAGGGGGCAGTATCGGTGTTTTCTTGGCTGGTGGGCGTAGCGCCTGGTCGGCCTCTTCTAAATGCTGTTATGAATTGATCTTTTTTATTTTTTAGAAATGCTGCAATTCTGTCCCAGTTTCTTCGTGATCCCTTCTTAATGATCTTTTTCGCTGAAAGGGAAACCGGGCCTGCCATATGGCTGCACCCTTCCCCTGGATCTTCAGTAATGTCAGCGTTTCTCCTGTCACGCCAAAATCTGGGACATCGGTTACATGCTTTTATGAATTGTTCCTGTTTCCTTTCCAGAAATGCTGCCAACATGTTCCATCCTCTCTGTAATCGTGCAACAAATCTCCTCACCTTTCTGGCTGCTGAGTTGTTCCGGCCTGCCTGCTTTCCTCTTCGGTTCTGTTTTCCTCTGCACCTCTTTCTTTTCTGCCTCTTGTCTCTGGATCTCCATGCTTTCTCTCGTATTTTTTTTCTCCTATTCGTTCCCATGTTTTGTCATCCGACAGGAACAGGGCCCTTTAGAGAATATAACGCAAGATGTGTCTTCAGTCTAGAGCGTCTGAAGACTGGTTCTCAGGGGCTTCAGCAGCTGTAGAAGTAGCTGCGTGATGTCAGCAGTGACTGTGATGTCAGCAGTGACTGTGATGTCACAATTGTGCAGCTGAGCCTAGTCCTAAACATCTTCTACATTTTATGGCAGTTGATGTATGAGACAGTTTCTTTCTGTCCAAACTTATAGAAAGTGTCTTAAGTCTACCTATGTAAAATGTACCTGCCCATATTAAGACATTAAAAAAATTATATTTTATAAGAAACATGACATTTGTGAGGAGGGATTAAACTGTATTGTGGTCATATCCACTAGAGAAGCATGTAACATAGTCTAATTATTGGAGAATCTACGTGTTTATACCACATATACCCATTATCCCCAACAGTTTCCCTTTTCAATTTAAGCACCTCAAAAATAATTGATGCTAATAATAATAGCTATTTTTTTTGTACTAAGTGACTTAGGGTCAGATTTATTAAGCTCAGTGAAGTGATAAAGTGGAAGGTGATAAAGGACCAGCCAATCAGATCATTACTGCCATGTCACAGTGTGGGTTTGAAAAATGACAGTTAGGAGCTGACTGGCTGCTCCATTATCACCTTCTACTTTATCACTTTACCAAGCTTAATAAATCTGTCTCTTAATCTCAACTGGTGGCAGGAGTATTACCATGCAATCACTTGTATATCCCCATTGCACCCATTATTAAGAAAAATCACATTTAAGGTGGTTTCCAATTATTTGTAGGCATGTGTAACTGTATGAAAGAGCCAAGAGATGGTGAAGAGCATTTGCATCAGTACAGAGTTTGTTGCAAAGGGAGAGATTGTGTGTGTCATGTGTCAGCAAAAAGATGACTAGAAATAAAGGGGGGGGGGGGGGGGGGGCATTATTGATCTTGCCCTGGACTCCAAAATCCCTAGTTATGCCTCTGGTGTAGGGAAAACCACCTGTGGGCCCTACTGCCTGGGGCCCACCCGTCCTCTAGGGATCAGGTTCCAGACTGTGCTGTTACTAATCTAGTACATTATCATGCATGCACTACAGGATTACTGCATATTTTATCTAGGGGACCAACACTTGCAAAATGGTTAGGCAAACCAATGTGGCAGCTGATCATACCCCCTCTAGAGACTAGCCACACCCCTAAACATGGGCCCCTACCTTTGTATTCCCCCGGTGGGCCCTACATGCCCCAGTCCAACACTGCTTTTCATAGTAATTTTATTTACAAAAAAACAAACAAAATGTAAACAGTGTTTTTAGCTATTGCATGTCAGAATCCACTATCTCAGATCTTTATTGAACTTGGTTAAAGCTCTTCCTCTGAGCGTTCTTTGCTAGCACTTTCTCCAGGAAGATCGGATACTGGTAGGAGGTCTGTGGGCAATCAACATGTTCATTGATAAAAATTGTATGTATTTATTAATTTATTTGTTAACAGTTTCTTATATAGTGCAACTGGACACAATGATAACACAAATCTGGGTAATAACAAACAGTCAGAGGTAGGAAGGCCCTGCTCACCAGCTTACAATCTATGATGAAATATGCATTGATACACAAGGATCGGTGCTATCTATTGCATAGTTGTCCACTGGATTGCAAAGGTTCTAGGTGGGCTGCATGATATCACATCATAGCGATGATGAACCAGGGTCAGGAGCAAGGGAAAGTAAAGATAAAGAAAATATGTGGAGGATATGTGTGGCCTATACAGTGGAGATATAATTGGATAGAAAAGCTTAGGAAGGTAATGTGAGCTGTTCTGAATTTTGATAAGCTCGTCTGAATAGGTGAGTTTTCAGGGAATGCTTAAAGGTTTGGAGACTAGAGGAGAGTCTTATTGTGCGTGGTAGGGCATTCCACAGAGTGGGTGCAGCCAGAAGAAAGTCCTGTAATCGTGCCTGGGAGCAAGTAATGAGTGTGGATGAGAGACGTAGATCTTGTGAAGAGTAAAGGGTCCGGGTTGGGAGATATTTTGAGATAAGCAAAGAGATATATGTTAGTGTAGTTTGGTTAATAGCCTTGTGTGTAAGAATACGGTAGAATACAGGTAACCAATGGCGGGACTGACATAGTGGGTATGTAGACGATGAACGTCTAGCGAGGCAGAATGGAGTGTAATGGTGAAGAGTCTCATCTTGGTAAGACCAGTAAGAAGACTATTGCAATAATCAATGCGGGAGATAATGAGAGCATGGGTTAGAGTTTTAGCAGTGTCTTGTGTAAGGTATTGTCGTATTTTGGATATGTTTTTTTGGATTCATGTAACATGATTTTGAGACAGATTGAATGTGGATAACAAAGGACAGATCAGAGTGTCAAGGATGACATCTAGGCAGCGAGCTAGTGGTGTAGGGTTGATTGTCGAGTTCTCAACAGTGATAGAGATATTAGGTTGGTAACTGTTATTGGCCGGTGGAAATATAATTAACTCTGTTTTGGAAATATTAAGTTTGAGGTGGCGAGATGACATCCAAGTACTAACAGTGGTGGCTCCTAACTGTTTTAGGTAGAGGGGCTGCAGCTACCCATGCCCAGAAAGGAGAAAGTGGAGACAAGGAGACAGCCGGGTCCTGGCACCTGCGCAATGGCTCTGGTAGGTGCCGGGACCTGCTCATGTGCACAAGTAGCGGCTTGACTGCAGTTGCATAATACCACGGCTTCTATGGACTGTATCAGATGCAGCCCATAGAAGCTGGGTAGGGCTGCCCAAAAGGCCGGGAGTGGCTTCCTACTGGAAGCATGCTCTCTGCTAATCACAGCCCCGTCTGACAGTCCCCGAGGGAGGAAATACCTCCCTGTGGGTGACTGGCAGATAGCACTTCCAATAGGAAGTCACTGCCAGTCACAGACTGCAACTGGCTCAGCTGAGATCACTGAGGTGGCAGATGTTACTGGAGCCCATAGGTAAAATCCACCACTGCTCACTTATATCTGTATAGCTGGGATGCACGGTTTATATAATGATAATATATATGTGGTCTAATTATTGTTGGAGGAATCGTAGCTTATTAGGTGAGGACAGTACATAGATATGATTTTAAACATTGTAAAATCATAGAAATAATCATTTCCCTCCCGTGTTATGTTCCCCATACATTGTACATTTACTGACCTAATGTGAACGAGTTCAGTATGTTTTATTCAACGTTCACCATGTTCACAATTATAATCCTGATGGCATTATGGTGATGAGGTCATCACGTCGATACTGACAAAATTATTCTTAACTCTACTCATAATAATACCACACCAATACTATAATGTATTTATTTCAAGTGTTGGATACAGTAGTACATGGCCTCCACTCTGTATATGTGACCCAATAGCTAATGGCAAATTTCACAATTTATTATAGCCTGTCTCTCTTTCTATAAATATTCTACTGAGGGGAAGCAGTAACAATACCGGCTGTCGAGATCCCTACATTCAGAAGACCAATGCTGGAATCCCGACAGTGGGTGATGGCATGGGTGTAGCGAGGGTGGCTCCGGTGGAGCATGAGCTCCGGGTTCTAGAAAACCTAAAGGGCGTGCCACTGCCAGAACATCCCTCTGCCCGCTATACAGGCAGCCACTGAAGCAGAGAAACAGAGGGGTGCAAACTTGCTCGGACTATGAGATTAGGTAGGGTACAGGTCAGGCCAGTGGCTACAGCAGGAGACACTAACAGTGTCCTGCTACCCCACTCTCTACCCCGGCTGCTGCAGCACCTCTTTTTGCCTCAGCTGCTGCAGCATTTCTGTCTGTCCCGACTGCTGCAGCACCTCTCTCTGTCCCAGATACTGCTGCTTCAGAACTTCTCTCTGCATTAGTAACATATATAAGTGGCTCTACTGTGGTGTAATGTGTATAAACGGTTCTACTGTGGTGTAATGTGTATAAACGAAATGGTTCCACTGTGGTGTAATGTGTATAAATGGTTCTACTGTGGTGTAATGTGTATAAATGGTTCTACTGTAGTGTAATGTGTATAAACTAAATGGTTCCACTGTGGTGTAATGTGTATAAATGGTTCTACTGTGGTGTAAGGTGTATAAACGAAATGGTTCCGCTGTGGTGTAATGTGTATAAATGGTTCTATTGTGGTGTAATGTGTATAAACGGTTCTACTGTGGTGCAATCTGTATAAATGGTTCTTTTGTGGTATGACGTGTCGTGTATAAACAGTTCTACTGTGGTTTAACGTGCATAAGCGGCTCTAATGTGGTGTAACATGTATAAGTAGTTCTATGGTGTTGTGAAACTTGTATAAGGTGCTCCACTGTGTGGCGTAAAGTGTATAAGGGGTACTTCTGTGTGGTATAATGTGAATTGGTACTATTCTGTGGTCACGCCTCATCCCAATGAAGCCACGTCCCTATATTTTCTCTATTTTAAACATGGGGCATCCAAAGGAAACATGCCCCAATTCAGTATAGGGGAGGGTGTACCGAAAGATACCCTTGCTCCGGGCACCATGACACCTAGCTACACCTCTGGGTGACAGACCGCCTGTATGGAATCCCGACAACTGCAGGTTATTCCCTCTTGATTTGTGGGTCCACGCCACCAACCGAGTGGGAATATTACCTGTGCCAAGCGAAGCGAGCCACCGTGCCCAAAGCCTGGTGAGCGCAGCAAGCCTGCTAGGGGACACGCTGCCTAACTGACGGGAATCTGACAAACGGGTGGTCTTCTGTATACCGGAGGTCGGGCTCCCGGCGCTCAGTATACCGGCGCCGGGAGCCCGACCGCCGCCATACCGACACTTATTTTCCCTCGTGGGGGTCCACGACCCCCATAGAGGGAGAATAAAATAGTGTGGCGCGCGTAGCGCGCCACCGCGCCCGTAGCGTGGCGAGCGCAGCGAGCCCGCAAGGGGCTCATTTGCGCTCGCCACACTGTCGGTCAGCCGGCGGTCGGGCTCCCGGCGCCGGTATGCTGGGCGCCGGGAGCCCGACCGCCGGCCAGCCGTAGTGAACCCCTGACAGATGGCATCCCTTCTGCCGGTAAATCATATGTATTCCCTAGGTGCTACCACTTACTCACTTTGTTAGAATCTACCATATTTGCAAAATAAGAACGAAGAGAGTGTTATATATAGAGCTCTTATGAGACCACAAACTACACTTGTAACTATTACAAAGTATACATTGGTAAGAGTGCATAAACCTTTATTAAAATCTATTTAAATAAAAAAAAAATTGTAAAATAAAAGTGTCAGAAAATACAATGTATTTTCAAAATAGTTTCTTTCTACGCTGGTCAAATACAAGTATTCACTTTATTAGTGTGATGCAATTGTTAACTGGTAGCCGGGTCACACTTGCCAACTCTCCTGCACCTTGCGGGAGACTCACGTTTTATTGACGAGCCTCCTGCTGCCCTGCAAAGTTGATTACATCCCCCTGGACCCACTGCCCTGCCTGAAATCCAGACTGCGCATGCGTGAGTCAGAAAATAACACAGGTGGGGCCTAACGTCTGTATGCAAAATAGGCCTACCCTACATCGTGGGGTTGGGGGTTGCGTTGTCTAGCAGTTTGATACTGTGAGTCATCAGTGCAGGGCAGGCAGACTCTCCACACGCTGCAGTGCTTCTCTCCTGCTTCAGCAGCAGCAGCTTATCCTCCTCTCTGCCCTAAACATGTAAGTAGAAAGTAGTAGTACTCACAGTTGTGCTTTGTGGTGGGAGCTGCGCTGTGGGTAGCAAGATAGCCGGGAAGTGGGAGGCATTGCTGGTGCACGTGTCAGTGTAGAGGCAGCTAGGCCCTGTCATTGTCAGTGTAGCAGCAGAGCGGACCTCTCAGTGTAACATCACCGTGGCCTTGTCAGTGTCAGTGTGGTATGTTAGATAGACTAGACTTAGGTCGACCACTATTGGTCGACAGTAAGTAGGTCAACATGGGTTCTAGGTCGACAGGGACTCTAGGTCGACATGTACTAGGTTTTTTAAATCTTTTTGGTGTGGTTTTCTTCGTAGAGTGACCGGGAACCCCAATTAGTGCACCTGTCCCCTCGCATGGCTCGCTTTTATTATTATTACTTCACTCGTCATGCTTCGGGCAAGGTGCCTCGCTGTGCTTGGCACAGGTTACCATTCCCAATTGAAGTCCACGTGGAACGTAAAGTATGAAAAAGTTAAAAAAATGAAAAAAAATTGAAAAATTCATGTTGACCTTTTGTCTTGTCGACCTAGTTCATGTCGATCTAGAGTCCCTGTCGGCCTAGAAACCATGTCAGCCTACTTACTGTCAACCAATAGTGGTCGACCTAGAGACCGGATCCCGTGTCAATGTAGCAGCAGAGTGGCCCTCTCAGTGTAACATCAGCGTGGCCCTGTCAGTGTCGGGGTAGCAGCAGAGCGGCCCTCTCAGTGTAACATCAGCGTGGCAGTGTCAGTGTAGCAGCAGAGCAGCCCTCTCAGTGTAACATCAGCGTGGCCCTGTCAGTGTCAGTGTAGCAGCAGAGCGGCCCTCTCAGTGTAACATCAGCGTGGCCCTGTCAGTGTCAGTGTAATAGTAGCATGGGCAGGTATAAACAAATACTCCTAACATGTATGGAGTGTAATGGTGGGTACACACTGGTAGATATATCTGCAGATCAATGGATCTGCAGATATATCTATAGGCAGATCGGGGCAGTGTGTTGAGCATACACACTGCCCAATCCGTCGTGACTGATTTACATTAGCCCGCCCAGTTGAGCTATCAATCACCGCCTGCTGCTGCAGGAAGTGTATAGGAGGTCGGCTGACCGCTCGTACACACACAGCGGTGCACCAATATATCTGTAGATATATTGGTCATTGTGTGTGCTGCAGGGCTGACGCGTTATGTTTGTGAACAACGGCGTTCACAGACATATCGTTGGTACATATTGGCTGACGGGCCCGCAATATATTGGCTGTTCAATAGAACGGCTGATATATTGGCCAGTGTGTACCCACCTTAAACTCTGCAGGACAGTGCTGTCTAGAACAGAGGTTTTAAGAGGTCTACAGGTGGAGTTAATTATTTCACTTGTGATTCTGAGAGGAGACCTGCAAAACATGCAATGTGTAGGGTCCTGAGGACCGAGTTTGAGAACCTGTGGTCTAGAATGTAGACACACTTTATACAGTATATCAGTGCAGTGCTCTACAATCATATGTGCTTTATGGGAGACACTCTAATTTCAGGGTGTCATACGGGAGTCTCGGAATATTAGACCACCCTCTTGGATCCCAGTCACGTTTCTGTGATGTGGGTGGGCAGGATCCTGATGCCATGATGTGCATAGTGAAAGAGTCATGATGACAGGATTTGCTGCACATGCATCACGGTCCTCGCTTCAAGAGAGGGCCAAAAAGTAGGCAAGTGTGACAGATTCAGTTCTGTGCTATGCCCACATTATAGTACATAAAATGGGCAGCAATAGAATTATCAGTGTAAATATAGCACCCACCTGACACAGTTACTCACAGCATTTACCATGGCAGGGATTTAGGGGCATATTCAGGGAAGGCGGGGCAGAACTCCCGGAGGCAAGGGAGACAGTTGCTGCCGGGCACCAGCCGCCAAGGGGGCACTTCTCCGTTGTCCTAGCCAGCTTCCAGCTCAAGTCCCAGGCATCAATGGCGCGGGTCACTTTACATCATTCATGCCTGTGACTGCTGTGGCGCTGCCTGTATAAACACTTGTCCTCTGTGGCTCTCCTTGCAGGCTGTGAATGTGTGACTGGTCACACAGTGCAGCTCCTCCTGCTGCTGCTATAGTTATCCTTCCCCATGCTCACTTTCACGCTCACCTGGTGGCGGTGGGTGCAAGGTTCCTGGTATGCTAATATTGTTCTTTACAGGTAGCCTACAGGTCAGTGACGTGCGGTGAGGTTAATGACTGGGGAGGCACTATACATTGATAACGGGATCCCAGCGGTCGTCATGCATCAGCGACATCCTGATATTTAAAATACCGACACTGGCTGATTCTAAAGACTAACCCTGATCCCTGAACCCCAAAACCATCCCTCCCCCACAGAGCAACCCAAACCGTCCCTGCCCTGCAGTCTAACCATCAATCCCCCCCACCCCCTGCAGCCTAACCCTAACCATTGGTCTGCGGGGTAAACCTAACACCCATCCCCCCCCCCCCCCCCCCACCCAACTTACCTCACCGGCAGCCCGTGATAGCATAATTTGGGATCCCAGCGCCGGGATAGTGATGAACGCTGGGATACCGGTGCCGGCATTCTGAGTAATGTCGGGATTCCAGCGTCGGTATTGTGACTGCCAGGATCCCAACCAGATCATATATATTAAAGAACAATTTTAGGTCTTAAATCTTTATGTTTTTAAATTGACCTTCAGAGCGATGTAAAACAACATCTTTAAAGTAGTGCCCGAGTGGAGCATAATCTATGCGGCACAGGGAGAAGGACAATACTGTATGGAGATGCTGTGTATGAGTAGCATCTCCCACTCACAGGCGCTGTAGGAAGACTTTACTGGCAAGAGCTCCCTGCAGGCTGCAGCGGTAGCTGCAAACGCGATCGCGATCACGGTCATTCTTGAGACGGAGACACAGCTGTCTCCGTCTCTCTAAAAAGCAAATTCACTCCATCAGGTGTGTGTGTGGGGGGTGGGAGGGGTTACCCCTCCTGCATGCGCTACTGGGGTACCTGCTGGTCACATTTTCCCCCCGACTTCTGCTGGCAGTGCTGGGGTACTCTCCTGTCCCTCGGCCACTGGAATCATGAGCTGTCAAAGGAGAGACTGAGCTCGGTGTCTGCGGCGGTCCAGGGTATCGGGTCTGCGGCTGCTCTCCTCTCCTCCAGTATATGGCCAGGCTTCCTCCGGTAAGCGGGTCCCGGCATTGCAGTGGCGGGGCGCTCACTATAACAGCTGGTCCGGGCTGCAGAAAATGGCCAGCCTCGGCCATTACGCTCCTAACGCAGTGCTTCAGTCTCTCTCTTCCTGGATGGTCACATGACACATCCGAGGGGTCTCCAATCACCGCTCAAGCTACTGTGAGGCATGCCTCACTTGGATCTATTTTAAAGGGTGTGATTGGGCTTCTGTGTAACCCCGCCTCACTCTATAGACAGCGCTGCAGCAGTCCCCATCTATGAGACATGAGGCAGAGCTTTTTCTGCCTCACGTCTAGTTTCCCACTGCAGTTCCACGGAGATCCTAAACTCTGAAGAGTATTAACTATACAAATGATTACTTTAATACAAAGAAGATGATTATTTGTTATAAATATCTTCTTTGTATTATTTTAATCATTTTATAGTAAAAACTCTGGAGAATGACAGGGAGTATGACAGGTGAGGCACTGCCTCCCCTGACTGCACGTCCCTGCTACAGGTCCTAGCAAGCCTGTCCCAGCATGCTGGCAGTTGGAGAACCACAAGTGCCAGCATGCCCGGACATTAAGGGCCCGCTGGCACCTGTAAAGAAATTATATAATTAAAAAAAAAAAAACCCACATCATCTAATGTTTTAATAGTTTATTATACTGCATCTTCACCTGGGGGCAGCTGCCTTTAAGCTCCTTTTCTTGGCGGCCACCTCTCCAGGGCTTACATAGAAACAGAGAATTTGACAGCAGATAAGAACCACTTGGCCCATCTAGTCTGCCCCTTTTTTTTATCCTTTAGGTAATCTCAACTCTTTTTGAACCTTAATTCTTTGTAAGGATATTCATATGCCTATCCCAAGTAAGTTTAAATTGCTCTACAGTCTTAGCCTCTACCACCTCTGATGGGAGGCTATTCCACTTGTCCACTAACCTTTCTGTGAAGTAATTTTTTCTTAAATTTCCCCTGAACCTGCCTCCCTCCAGTCTCAGTGTATGTCCTCGTGTTCTAATACTTCTCTTCCTTTGAAGAATGTTTCCCTCCTGAACTTTGTTAAAATCCTTGGTATATTTGAAAGTTTCTATCATGTCCTCCTTTTCCTTTCTCTCCTCCATACTATACATGTTAAGATCTTTTAGCCTTTCCGGGTAAGTTTTGTGATGTAGGCCATGGACCATTTTAGTTGCCCTTCTTTGTACACTCTCTTATGTTTTTATAGCCTTCTGGAGATATGGTCTCCAGAACTGGAGTGTGTCTGTGTGTGTGTGTCTGTGTCTGTGTCTGTGTCTGTGTCTGTGTCTGTCTGTCTGTCTGTGTGTCTGTCTGTGTGTGTGTCTGTGTGTGTGTCTGTGTGTGTGTCTGTGTGTGTGTGTCTGTCTCTGTCTCTCTGTCTGTCTGTCTGTCTGTCTATCTGTCTATCTGTCTGTATCTGTCTGTGTCTGTCTGTCTGTCTGTCTGTGTGTCTGTGTCTGTCTGTCATTTTCTTTCCTTTTTATTTCTTCCTTTCTTTCTTCTTGCTATGCAACCAAGCATCTGACTTGCCTTTCTTATTGCTTTGTTGCATTGCTTCCCTGCCTTTAAGTCACTTGAAATAGTGACTCCTAGATCCCTTTCCTCAGTAGTTTCCATTATAGTATATAATGGAAACTACTATAGTTAGCCTTTGGGTTTTTGAGACCCAAGTGCATGATTTTGCATTTTTTAGCATCAAACTGTAGTTGCCAGATTCTTGACCATTTCTCAAGCCTAGCTAGGTCATCAATCATTTGTTTTACCCCTCTCGATGTGTCTACCCTGTTGCAAATCTTTGTATCATCTGCAAAAAGGCATACCTTCCCTTCGATACCATTTGCAATGTCACCAACAAAGATATTAAAGAGAACTGGTCCAAGTACAGATCCCTGGGGTACTCCCCTGGTAACATTTCCCTCCATAGATTGCACTCCATTAACTACAACTGTCTGTTTCCTATCCTGCAACGAGGTTCTTATCCATTTAACTGTTCTATAATCAACCCCCACGCTTTCAAGTTTATTTAGCAGTTTGCGATGTGGGACAGTGTCAAATGCCTTACTTAAATCTAGATATGCTACATCTACAGTTCCCCCTTGAGCTATTATTTTCATCACAGAATAAAAAAAGTAAATAAGATTTGTTTGGCATGATCTCCTACCAGTAAATCCATGCTGTTTTGGAGGTAAGTTGTTTGATTTAAGATATTCCACAACTTTCTTTTAATAGTTTTTCCATTACTTTCCCTACTACTGATGTAAGGCTTACTGGTCTGTAGTTACTTGCTTCTTCTTTGCTTCCACTTTTGTATAGTGGAACTACATTCGCTCTTTTCCAGTCCTCTGAAATGGCACCTGTATTTAGTGACTGGTTAAATAATTCTGTTAATGGTGCCACCAGCACATCTTTTAGCTCTTTTAGTATCCTTGGGTGTATCCCATCTGGCCCCATTGATTTATCCACTTTTAGCTTTGAAAGTTCTGTTAGGACCTTCTCCTCTGTAAATGTAGTTTCATCTACCTTACTTTTATGAATGTCCTCGCAACTTAACGGTGGTCCCTTCCCCTCTTCTTCTGTAGTAAATACTGAGAAAAAAATAATTATTTAGATGATCTGCTATTGCCTTGTCTCCCTCCACCAAATTCTCACTCTTTGTCTTAAGTCTTATTATTCCTCCATTTGATTTTCTCCTTTCATTTATATACTTAAAAAAAAGTTTTGCCCCCTTTATCTACTGACTGGGCCATTTTCTCCTCATCTTCTGCCTTTCCACATCTGATGACTTTCTTAGCATCCTTCCATCTGTCAAGATATATCTCCTTGTCGTTTTATTTATTTTCCTAAAAACCATCTTTTTTGCTTTCACACTGGTTGATACTTTTTTTGTGAACCACACTGGCTTCCTTTCCCTGGTGCTTTTCCTAACTCTTTTGATACAAAGGTCTGTTGCCCTTAGTATTGCACTTTTCAGTGTTTCACACCTCCCCTGCACTACTTCCAAGTTCCACCAATCCGCCAATGGATCACTTAAACATCTCCCTATTTTTGCAAAGTCAGCATTTCTAAAATCCAACACCTTTGTTTTTGTGTGACAGGAGTTGGATCCTGTATTTATACTAAACCATACTGCTTGATGAGCACTGGATCCCAGGTGCTCGCCTACATGTATGTCTGATATCCTATCACCATTTGTAAGAATTAGATCTAATATTGAGTCTTTGCAAGTGGGCTCCCTCACCAATTGCTTGAGAGATGCTACCTGTAAGGAATTTAGAAATTTACCACATGTAGCTGAACTTGCAAAAGACCCCTTCTAATTTATATCAGGTAAATTAAAGTCACCCATGATTATGACTTCTCCCTTTAAAGCCATTTTAGTGATGTCCAACAATAAGTTCCTGTCCAAATCCTGCCCCTGGCCTGGTAGTCTATAGATCACCCCAATGCGAATAATGTCCTTTGCCACGGTTTCTATGTTGACCCAAAAGGCCTCAGTTTTGTCTTCAATATTTTGTAATCAAGTAGCATTTATGTTTTTTTTTCACATACATTGCTACCCCTCCTCCGATTCTTCCCATTCTATCCTTCCTAAATAAATTGTATCCTGGTATAGCTATGTCCCAGTCAGGATTTTCAATGCACCATGACTCTGTAATTGCCACAATATCCAGGTTATCCCTTGTCATTATTGCAAATACCTCTGGAATTTTGGCCCTCAGTCCGAGTTGTTCGTTCGTTCTTTTACTATGCATCGGTGCGATTTTCCGCTAACTGCGCATGCGCAATGTTCGCACTGCAGCTGCGCCAAGTAAATTTGCTAAGGACTTTGGTATTTTACTCACGCCTTAGCGAAGATTTTTCTTAGTTTTTCTGATCGTAGTGTGATTGACAGGAAGTGGGTGTTTCTGGGCGGAAACTGCGTTTTCAGGGAGTGTTTGGAAAAACGCTGACGTTACGGGGTAAAACGCGGGAGTGGCTGGAGAAATGGGGGAGTGGTTGGGTGAACGCTGGGTGTGTTTGTGATGTCAAACCAGGAACGACAAACGCTGAACTGATCGCAGTGGAGGAGTAACTCTCGAGCTACTCAGAAACTGCTAAGAATTTTGTTTTCGCTATATTGCGAATACTTCGTTCGCTCTTTTGCTAAGCTAAGATTCACTCCCAGAGGGCGGCGGCTTAGCGTGTGCAATACTGCTAAAATTGGCTAGCGAGCAAACAACTCGGAATGAGGGCCCTTGTCTCCTAAGCTCCTAGCATATGCACACATAGCTTTAAGAATTTTGTCTGTGCATCTGTTATTAGTAGCCATGTTCAGACAATACAAAATAAATGACAAATTTAAGGTTGAAACTACCTGTTTGGTAATGTTGCTCAGTGTTTAGTAAAAAAAAAACAAAAAACAAATACCAATCAAGAATCACCACGATTACACCTCACTAAATATAAAGATATAGTACACCTGACCACAAATGGTCAAATGATCAAAGGAGGTAAGCACCAGACAGCATGCAAAAATAAACTGTTTCACTGAGCAACTTCCCCACACATGCAATGCCAATTACAAGCAAATCATTACATCAAAAAACATACATGAGTTTGCATAAGAGAGAACTGTAGTGAGCAGATTGGGGATGTCTTTTCATAGTTTAAAAAGACAGATAATATGCATAAGATGAATTACATACTTTCTCTTACATCCTAAAGGATGCTGGTAGTCCACATTAGTACCATGGGGTATAGACGGGTCCACCAGGAGCCATTGGCACTTTAAGAGTTCGGCTGGCTCCTCCCTCTATGCCCCTTCCTACCAGACTCAGTTTAGAAAATGTGCCCGGATGAGCCGGTCACAGCTAGGGGAGCTCTCCAGAGTTTCTCTAGTAAAGTTTATTTTTAGAGTTTATTATTTTACAAGGAGACCGCTGGCAACAGCCTCCATGCTTCGTGGGACTAAGGGAGGGAGTAGTGTCCGCCCTGCAGGGCCTGAGCCACTTACTCCGCTGACAGGACACTGAGTTCCTGAGGGGATAGATCACATGGGATCGCTCACCCCGGCAGCATGCCACCACCCCTTTGCAGAACTGAAGATTTGTGGCGAGTGAGTCACCAACCCGCCTAGCAAGCGGGGAGCCGGTGTGAAGATGGCGGCATTAGGGTAGGATGGCAGTATTAACTGCACTCCGGAGGCTCAGCGGTACATAGTGCGGCGCTGTGAGGGGCCCCCTGAGCCGGCGCCTACACCCTACACTGGTCTCACAGTCTGTCGGGGTCCCCGGATCTCAGCCAGCACAAATCCTCAGGCCAGTATAATCCTATGAAGAGCAGAAAGACAGCACCATTTTGGGGGCGGAGCTTCTCCTCAGAGCGGACCCAGCAGCATTCAGCACCATTTTCCTGCCTGCACAACGCTGTCAGTGAAGAGCAAGTCCCTCCACAGCAACTCCAGCTATCTATCACAGTACCAGGGTGTTGTAGAAAGGGGGGGGGGGGGGGAAGTAGGCTGCAAAACGACTGTGTAACCTATTAAGGTGCACAGTCAGCGCAGATAGGGGGTCTCCCTTTATATTAAAAGTGCTGTGTGTGGGTTGGCTCCAATCTCTGTGTCTCTCTTCCCATTCTTGGGGGTGAAACTCTGTCCGTCCTCCCCTGTGTGTGTGTGGAGTGTCTGTGGTCTCCATTAAGCAATGTCCAGGGTTTCTGTGTCATATGCTGCAGAGGATATGTTCTCTCAGGATGATCCCATTCCATGTAATCAGAATTGCACTGGTTTAGCACAGATTCCAGCAAGGGATCCTGAGTAGTTATTCTCTATCAAATCTATGATTTCTCAGATTTCAAATAGGGTTGCAAAAAATGAATCTGCAACTCAGGCTTTACAGAATTCTATGGCAGTCTGGCCCAGTTCTGGTACATCAGGGCTCCCCGCTGTATATTCATATAAATGTGCTCTTGCTAAGATCATGCAGGATGATACAGATACTGATTCTGATACTGCATACGGTGACGGGGATGTGTTGCGGGGGGCAGCATCTCTTGCAAAAGGGGGTGCAGTTGATTATAGAGGCTATTAGGGATGTGTTGAATATTGCTGATACAACACCCGAGCAGGTTGAGGAGGCTTATTTCACCTGAAATAAGAAAGCCTCACTAACCTTCCCTGCGTCAAAGGAATGAAATGCTATATTTGAAAAGGCTTGGGAAAACCCGGATAAAAAATTCCAGATACCTAAAAGTGTTCCGGTAGCGTTTCCTTTCCCGGTAGATGATAGAAAAAAATGGGAAAACCCGCCTACTGTTGACGCGTCAGTATCCAGACTCTCAAAAAAGGTGGTTTTACCTGTTCCAGGATCTACCGCCTTGAAAGAGTCGGCGGATCGTAAAATTGATAATACGCTCAAATCCATGTACACGACTTCTGGGGCAATCCTAAGTCCCACTATTGCCAGTACTTGGATTGCCAAAGCTATAGTAAAGTGGTCAGGCACGTTACTTGAAGACTTGGATACTAAAGAGAAATGTGATGTTGAATTGTTTTTACATAACATTCAGGATTCGGCAGAATTTCTGGTAGAATCCATGAAAGACCTGGGTTCCATGGCTGCGGGGATTTCCTCCATGTCAGTACCAGCTCGTCGAGGACTGTGGTTGCGCCAGTGGTCTGCCATCGCAGAATCCAGGAGAAGTGTGGAGACCCTACCCTACACAGGTCAGGCTCTCTTTGGGGAAGCGTTAGATGTGTGGATCTCCACGGCTACGGCTGGTAAGTCACCCTTTCTTCCCTCAGCTACACCTGCTCCGAAGAAACCCTTTTCTTCAGTTACATCACAACCCTTTCGGTCTAACAAGCTCAGAAAGCCCAAGACGTCCAACACCTTATTTCGTGGAGGTCGGCCCAAGTTCAAGAAACCTGCGGCTGCAGGTTCACAGGTACAGAAACCTGCTTCAGGTACACCAAAGTCCTCCACATGACGGTGGACTGCACGCCCCCTAGGTGGGGCCGGTGGGAGCGAGACTCAGACATTTCAGTCATGTCTGGGTGTCCTCCGGCCTGGACCCCTGGGTGCAAGATATTGTGTCCCAGGGGTACAGGCTGGAATTTCAAAATCTCCCTCACCGATTTTTCAGATCAGGCTTGCCAGCTCTGCTGGCAGACAGGACTGTCCTGCAAGAAGCCATCCAGAAGTTGGTGGAGGCACAGGTTATTGTGTCAGTACCTCCTCATATGCAAAACAAAGATTACTATTCGAACCTTTTCATGGTACCAAAACCAGATGGTTCGGTCAGGCCCATTCTGAACTTAAAATCACTAAACCCCTTTCTCAGGGAGTTCAAGTTCAAAATGGAGTCTCTAAGGGCAGTGATATCAGGTCTGGAGGAGGGGGAGTTCCTAGTATCCCAGGATATCAAGGATGCGTACCTCCACATTTCGATTTGGCTGCTGCATCAAGCTTATCTTCGATTCGCATTGTTGGACTGTCACTTTCAGTTCTAGGCTCTCCCATTCGGGCTCTCCACAGCACCGAGGGTATTCACCAAGGTGATGGCGGAAATGATGATTCTCCTCCGCAGACAGGGGGTGAACATAATTCCATACCTGGACGTTCTGCTGATGAAGGCATCGTTCAAGGAGAAGCTGTTACGGTCCATAACACTCACGACCCAGCTTCTCAGGGAACATGGTTGGATCCTGAATATTCCAAAATCACAATTGGAACCAACCAGGAGGTTGTCCTTTCTGGGAATGATCCTCGACATGGAGGTGCAGAGGGTGTTTCTCCCAGTGGAAAAAGCGTTGGTGATTCAAACGATGGTCCGGGATGTCCTGAAGCCAGCCCGGGTGTCAGTTCATCAGTGCATTTGCCTTCTGGGGAAGATGGTGGCCTCTTACGAGGCTCTGCAGTACGGGAGGTTTCACGCTCGGTCTTTCCAACTGGATCTCCTGGACAAGTGGTCAGGATCTCATCTACACATGCACCAGAGAATACGTCTGTCGCCAAAGGCCATGATTTCACTCCTCCGGTGACTGCATTTACCTCACCTTCTGGAGGGCCGCAGGTTCGGGATTCAGGACTGGATCCTTCTAAACATGGATGCAAGTCTCCGGGGCTGGGGTGCAGTCACTAAAGGGGATACCTTCCAAGGAAGGTGGTCAAGTCTGGAAGCCGGCCTGCCGATAAACATTCTGGAACTGAGAGCCGTCTACAACGGTCTTCCCCAAGTGGCCCATCTTCTGAGAAATCGGGCCATTCAAGTACAGTCGGACAACGTAATGACAGTGGCTTACATAAACCGACAGGGCAGAACGAAGAGCAGAGCTGCAATAGCAGAGGTAACAAGAATCATCCTCTAGGCAGAAAAGCACGCGTTGGCACTGTCAGCAATTTTCATTCCAGGAGTAGACAACTGGGAAGTGGACTTCCTCAGCAGACACTATCTCCATCCAGGGGAGTGGGGTCTCCATCCGGAGGTATTGAAGGAGGTAACGGATCTTTGGGGTGTGCCCCAGATCGACATAATGGCCTCTCGTTTCAACAAGAAGCTTCGGCAGTATTGTTCCAGGTCGAGGGACCCGCAAGCAGTGGCGGTGGACGCCTTAGTGACTCTGTGGGTGTTCCAGTCGGTGTACGTGTTTCCTCCACTTCCACTCATCCCAAGAGTTCTAAAGCTCCTAAGGAGAACAAGGGTTCAAGTGATCTTCATTGCTCCAGACTGGCCAAGAAGGGCTTGGTACGCGGATCTTCTGGATCTACTGCAAGAAGAAGAGGAAGAGGCCTCGGCTCGGGAGGACCTGCTGCAGCAGGGGCCGTCCGCCTATCAAGACTTACCGCGGCTACGTTAGACGACATGGAGGTTGAACGCCTGATACTAGCTCGGAAGGGCATTCCAAACAAGGTTATTCCTACCCTGATACAGGCTAGGAAAGGAGTAACGTCTAAACATTACCATCGAATTTGGAAAAAATATGTATCTTGGTGTGAGTCCAAGAAATTTCCTGCGGTGGAGTTTCAACTGGGACGGTTTCTCCTCTTCCTACAAGTTGGTGTGGATATGGTCCTGAGGTTGGGATCTGGGAAGGCCCAGATTTCGGCCCGATCTATTTTCTTCCACAAACAATTGGCTGTCCTTCCTGAGGTTCAGACCTTTTTGAAGGGAGTTCTGCACATCTAACCTCCCTTTGTACCGCCTGCGGCGCCTTGGGACCTTAACGTGGTGTTGCAGTTCCTCCAATCGGACTGGTTCGAGCCTCTACAGGAGGTTGAGGTCAAATTTCTTACGTGGAAGGCTGTCACGTTGTCTAGCTTCTGCAGAGTTGGGGGCTTTGTCCTGTAAAAGCCCATACTTGATCTTCCACGAAGATAGAGCTGAGCTCCGGACATGTCAGCAGTTTCTTCCAAAGGTTGTGTCGGAATTTCATATCAACCAACCTATTGTGGTGCCAGTGGCTACTGACTTCCCAATTTCATCAATGTTCTTGGATGTTGTAAGGGCTCTAAAAATATATGTGAAGAGGACTGCTTGTCACAGGAAGTCGGACTCTCTGTCCTGTATGATTCCAAGAAAATTGGGTGTCCTGCTTCTAAGCAGACAATCTCTCGCTGTATCAGGTTTAATATTCAGCATGCGTATTCTACGGCAGCCTTGCCGTATCCTACGTCTGTCAAGGCCCACTCTACTCGTAAGGTGGGGTCTTCCTGGGCGGCTGCCCGGGGTGTCTCGGCATTACAACTTTGCCGAGCTGCAACTTGGGTCGAACACGTTTGCAAAGTTCTACAAGTTCGATACTTTGGCCTCGGATGATCTGAAGTTTAGTCAATCAGTTTTGCAGGAGCCTCCGCGCTCTCCCTCCCATTCTGGGAGCTTTGGTACATCCCCATGGTACTAATGTGGACCCCAGCATCCTCTAGGACGTAAGAGAAAATAGGATTTTGGTTACCTACCGGTAAATCCTTTTCTCGTAGTCCATAGAGGATGCTGGGTGCCCGCCCAACGCTTCGTTTTCCTGCAATTGTTATCTGGTTCAGTACAACTTTGTTTTTAGTTAAGTACTGCATTGTTACTTGGTAAGTAATGTTTTCAGCGGTTGCTGAGTTTCAAACTAAGTTAGTTTGATGTGCCTTGTATGTGTGAGCTGGTATGAATCTCGCCACTATCTGTGTTAAATCCTTCTCTCGAAGATGTCAGTCTCCTCGGGCACAGTTTCTAGACTGAGTCTGCTAGGAGGGGCATAGAGGGAGGAACCAGCCCACACGCTTAAAGTGCCAATGGCTCCTGGTGGACCCATCTATGCCCCATGGTACTAATGTGGACCCCAGCATCCTCTATGGACTACGAGAAAAGGATTTACCGGTAGGTAACCAAAATCCTATTTTTGAGGCATTAAGGCAGTCCATATGTGATAGTGTTGGTGTGTTGATGTTTCCCTTCTGTTTTCCTAAGGTTTAACACAGGTATAACGCTCATTTTATAATAACACTTTTATGTCAGCACTACTATGGAAGCAATACCAGATGACGGCTACCAGCCTTATACTAGACTTTAAATAGTAAAATTTGCCATGTGAATGCAATGATTGCAAACTCCTCCCAATACAATCCCACTTTAAAAGCTAAGGCAATAAGTTAGCTTAGACCACAGGTTCTCAAACTCGGTCCTCAGGACCCCACACAGTGCATGTTTTGCAGGTCTCCTCACAGAATCACACCTGTGGACCTTTTAAAATGTGTTAGTGAGAAATTAATACACCTGTGCACCTGCTGGGTTACCTGCAATACATGCTCTGTGTGGGGTCCTGAGGACAGAGTTTGAGAACCTGTGGCTTAGACAAACAAGCATTATATACCAACAAGGCAGACAACTGAATCTTTACAAAGGGAAAAAAAATAAGATTTTAAACCTACCTGTAAATCTTTTTCTCCTAGTCTGTAGAGGATGCTGGGGACTCTGTAAGGACCATGGGGTATAGACTGGCTACGCAGGAGACATGGGCACTCTAAATACCTTTTATGGGTGTGAACTGGCTCCTCCCTCTATGCCCCTCCTCCAGACCTCAGTTATAGAATTGTGCCCAGAGGAAACGGACAGTACGAGGAAAGGATTTTTGTTAATCTAAAGGTCGAGTTACATACCAGCCCACACCATACATATGCAAACCTTACAGAATTTGTCCACACTGGGACAGGCGCCCAGCATGCACTACGGACTAGGAGAAAAAGATTTACCGGTAGGTTTAAAATCTTATTTTCTCTTACGTCCTAGAAGATGCTGGGGACTCCGTAAGGACCATGGGGTTTATACTAATGCTCCAGACCGGGCAGGAGAGTGTGGATGACTCTGCAGCACCGATTGAGCAAACATGAGGTCCTCATCAGCCAGGGTATCAAACTTGTAGAATTTTGCAAAAGTGTTTGAACCCGACCAAGTAGCCGCTCGGCAAAGATGTAATGCCGAGACGCCTCGGGCAGCCGCCCAAGAAGAGCCCACCTTCCTAGTGGAATGGGCCTTTACCGAATTTGATAACAGCAATCCAGCCGTTGAATGAGCCTGCTGAATCGTGTTACAGATCCAGCGTGCAATAGTCTGTTTAGAAGCAGGAGCGCCAACCTTGTTGGCTGCATACAGGACAAACAGTGCCTCTGTTTTCCTGATCCGAGCCGTTCTGGCTATATACATTTTTAAGGCCCTGACTACATCAAGGGACTTGGAATCCTCCATAGCACCCGTAGCCACAGGCACCACAATAGGTTGGTTCATGTGAAACGACGAAACCACTTTAGGCAGAAATTGAAGACGAGTCCGCAACTGTGCTCGATCCGCATGGAAAATTAGATAGGGGCTTTTGTGAGACAAAGCCGCCAATTCGGACACCCGCCTTGCAGATGCCAAGGCCAACAACATGACCACTTTCCAAGTGAGAAACTTCAATTCAACTATTTTTCGGGTTTTGTGTTTTGGTTTTGGGTTCGGTTCCGCGGCCGTGTTTTGGGTTCGAACGCGTTTTGGCAAAACCTCACCGAATTTTTTTTGTCGGATTCGGGTGTGTTTTGGATTCGGGTGTTTTTTTAAAAAAACACTAAAAAACAGCTTAAATCATAGAATTTGGGGGTCATTTTGATCCCAAAGTATTATTAACCTCAAAAACCATAATTTACACTCATTTTCAGTCTATTCTGAATACCTCACACCTCACAATATTATTTTTAGTCCTAAAATTTGCACCGAGGTCGCTGTGTGAGTAAGATAAGCGACCCTAGTGGCCGACACAAACACCGGGCCCATCTAGGAGTGGCACTGCAGTGTCACGCAGGATGTCCCTTCCAAAAAACCCTCCCCAAACAGCACATGACGCAAAGAAAAAAAGAGGCGCAATGAGGTAGCTGTGTGAGTAAGATTAGCGACCCTAGTGGCCGACACAAACACCGGGCCCATCTAGGAGTGGCACTGCAGTGTCACGCAGGATGTCCCTTCCAAAAAACCCTCCCCAAACAGCACATGACGCAAAGAAAAAAAGAGGCGCAATGAGGTAGCTGTGTGAGTAAGATTAGCGACCCTAGTGGCCGACACAAACACCGGGCCCATCTAGGAGTGGCACTGCAGTGTCACGCAGGATGTCCCTTCCAAAAAACCCTCCCCAAACAGCACATGACGCAAAGAAAAAAAGAGGCGCAATGAGGTAGCTGACTGTGTGAGTAAGATTAGCGACCCTAGTGGCCGACACAAACACCGGGCCCATCTAGGAGTGGCACTGCAGTGTCACGCAGGATGTCCCTTCCAAAAAACCCTCCCCAATCAGCACATGATGCAAAGAAAAAGAAAAGAAAAAAGAGGTGCAAGATGGAATTGTCCTTGGGCCCTCCCACCCACCCTTATGTTGTATAAACAAAACAGGACATGCACACTTTAACCAACCCATCATTTCAGTGACAGGGTCTGCCACACGACTGTGACTGATATGACGGGTTGGTTTGGACCCCCCCCAAAAAAGAAGCAATTAATCTCTCCTTGCACAAACTGGCTCTACAGAGGCAAGATGTCCACCTCATCTTCACCCTCCGATATATCACCGTGTACATCCCCCTCCTCACAGATTATCAATTCGTCCCCACTGGAATCCACCATCTCAGCTCCCTGTGTACTTTGTGGAGGCAATTGCTGCTGGTCAATGTCTCCGCGGAGGAATTGATTATAATTCATTTTAATGAACATCATCTTCTCCACATTTTCTGGATGTAACCTCGTACGCCGATTGCTGACAAGGTGAGCGGCGGCACTAAACACTCTTTCGGAGTACACACTTGTGGGAGGGCAACTTAGGTAGAATAAAGCCAGTTTGTGCAAGGGCCTCCAAATTGCCTCTTTTTCCTGCCAGTATAAGTACGGACTGTGTGACGTGCCTACTTGGATGCGGTCACTCATATAATCCTCCACCATTCTATCAATGTTGAGAGAATCATATGCAGTGACAGTAGACGACATGTCCGTAATCGTTGTCAGGTCCTTCAGTCCGGACCAGATGTCAGCATCAGCAGTCGCTCCAGACTGCCCTGCATCACCGCCAGCGGGTGGGCTCGGAATTCTGAGCCTTTTCCTCGCACCCCCAGTTGCGGGAGAATGTGAAGGAGGAGATGTTGACAGGTCGCGTTCCGCTTGACTTGACAATTTTGTCACCAGCAGGTCTTTCAACCCCAGCAGACTTGTGTCTGCCGGAAAGAGAGATCCAAGGTAGGCTTTAAATCTAGGATCGAGCACGGTGGCCAAAATGTAGTGCTCTGATTTCAACAGATTGACCACCCGTGAATCCTTGTTAAGCGAATTAAGGGCTGCATCCACAAGTCCCACATGCCTAGCGGAATCGCTCCCTTTTAGCTCCTTCTTCAATGCCTCCAGCTTCTTCTGCAAAAGCCTGATGAGGGGAATGACCTGACTCAGGCTGGCAGTGTCTGAACTGACTTCACGTGTGGCAAGTTCAAAGGGCATCAGAACCTTGCACAACGTTGAAATCATTCTCCACTGCACTTGAGACAGGTGCTATCCACCTCCTATATCGTGCTCAATTGTATAGGCTTGAATGGCCTTTTGCTGCTCCTCCAACCTCTGAAGCATATAGAGGGTTGAATTCCACCTCGTTACCACTTCTTGCTTCAGATGATGGCAGGGCAGGTTCAGTAGTTTTTGGTGGTGCTCCAGTCTTCTGTACGTGGTGCCTGTACGCCGAAAGTGTCCTGCAATTTTTCTGGCCACCGACAGCATCTCTTGCACGCCCCTGTCGTTTTTTAAAAAATTCTGCACCACCAAATTCAAGGTATGTGCAAAACATGGGACGTGCTGGAATTTGCCCATATTTAATGCACACACAATATTGCTGGCGTTGTCCGATGCCACAAATCCACAGGAGAGTCCAATTGGGGTAAGCCATTCCGCGATGATCTTCCTCAGTTGCCGTAAGAGGTTTTCAGCTGTGTGCGTATTCTGGAAAGCGGTGATACAAAGCGTAGCCTGCCTAGGAAAGAGTTGGCGTTTGCGAGATGCTGCTACTGGTGCCGCCGCTGCTGTTGTTGCGGCGGGAGTCCATACATCTACCCAGTGGGCTGTCACAGTCATATAGTCCTGACCCTGCCCTGCTCCACTTGTCCACATGTCCGTGGTTAAGTGGACATTGGGTACAACTGCATTTTTTAGGACACTGGTGAGTCTTTTTCTGACGTCCGTGTACATTCTCGGTATCGCCTGCCTAGAGAAGTGGAACCTAGATGGTATTTGGTAACGGGGGCACACTGCCTCAATAAATTGTCTAGTTCCCTGTGAACTAACGGCGGATACCGGACGCACGTCTAACACCAACATAGTTGTCAAGGCCTCAGTTATCCGCTTTGCAGTAGGATGACTGCTGTGATATTTCATCTTCCTCGCAAAGGACTGTTGAACAGTCAATTGCTTACTGGAAGTAGTACAAGTGGGCTTACGACTTCCCCTCTGGGATGACCATCGACTCCCAGCGGCAACAACAGCAGCGCCAGCAGCAGTAGGCGTTACACGCAAGGATGCATCGGAGGAATCCCAGGCAGGAGAGGACTCGTCAGAATTGCCAGTGACATGGCCTGCAGGACTATTGGCATTCCTGGGGAAGGAGGAAATTGACACTGAGGGAGTTGGTGGGGTGGTTTGCGTGAGCTTGGTTACAAGAGGAAGGGATTTACTGGTCAGTGGACTGCTTCCGCTGTCACCCAAAGTTTTTGAACTTGTCACTGACTTATTATGAATGCGCTGCAGGTGACGTATAAGGGAGGATGTTCCGAGGTGGTTAACGTCCTTACCCCTACTTATTACAGCTTGACAAAGGGAACACACGGCTTGACACCTGTTGTCCGCATTTCTGGTGAAATACCTCCACAACGAAGAGCTGATTTTTTTGGTATTTTCACCTGGCATGTCAACGGCCATATTCCTGCCACGGACAACAGGTGTCTCCCCGGGTGCCTGACTTAAACAAACCACCTCACCATCAGAATCCTCCTGGTCAATTTCCTCCCCAGCGCCAGCAACACCCATATCCTCCTCATCCTGGTGTACTTCAACACTGACATCTTCAATCTGACTATCAGGAACTGGACTGCGGGTGCTCCTTCCAGCACTTGCAGGGGGCGTGCAAATGGTGGAAGGCGCATGCTCTTCACGTCCAGTGTTGGGAAGGTCAGGCATCGCAACCGACACAATTGGACTCTCCTTGTGGATTTGGGATTTCGAAGAATGCACAGTTCTTTGCTGTGCTGCTTTTGCCAGCTTGAGTCTTTTCATTTTTCTAGCGAGAGGCTGAGTGCTTCCATCCTCATGTGAAGCTGAACCACTAGCCATGAACATAGGCCAGGGCCTCAGCCGTTCCTTGCCACTCCGTGTGGTAAATGGCATATTGGCAAGTTTACGCTTCTCCTCCGACAATTTTATTTTAGGTTTTGGAGTCCTTTTTTTACTGATATTTGGTGTTTTGGATTTGACATGCTCTGTACTATGACATTGGGCATCGGCCTTGGCAGACGACGTTGCTGGCATTTCATCGTCTCGGCCATGACTAGTGGCAGCAGCTTCAGCACGAGGTGGAAGTGGATCTTGATCTTTCCCTAATTTTGGAACCTCAACATTTTTGTTCTCCATATTTTAATAGGCACAACTAAAAGGCACCTCAGGTAAACAATGGAGATGGATGGATTGGATACTAGTATACAATTATGGACAGGCTGCCGAGTGCCGACACAGAGGTAGCCACAGCCGTGAACTACCGCACTGTACTGTGTCTGCTGCTAATATATAGACTGGTTGATAAAGAGATAGTATACTCGTAACTAGTATGTATGTATAAAGAAAGAAAAAAAACCACGGTTAGGTGGTATATACAATTATGGACGGGCTGCCGAGTGCCGACACAGAGGTAGCCACAGCCGTGAACTACCGCACTGTACTGTGTCTGCTGCTAATATAGACTGGTTGATAAAGAGATAGTATACTCGTAACTAGTATGACTATAAAGAAAGAAAAAAAAAACCACGGTTAGGTGGTATATACAATTATGGACGGGCTGCCGAGTGCCGACACAGAGGTAGCCACAGCCGTGAACTACCGCACTGTACTGTGTCTGCTGCTAATATATAGACTGGTTGATAAAGAGATAGTATACTCGTAACTAGTATGTATGTATAAAGAAAGAAAAAAAAACCACGGTTAGGTGGTATATACAATTATGGACGGGCTGCCGAGTGCCGACACAGAGGTAGCCACAGCCGTGAACTACCGCACTGTACTGTGTCTGCTGCTAATATATAGACTGGTTGATAAAGAGATAGTATACTCGTAACTAGTATGTATGTATAAAGAAAGAAAAAAAAACCACGGTTAGGTGGTATATACAATTATGGACGGGCTGCCGAGTGCCGACACAGAGGTAGCCACAGCCGTGAACTACCGCACTGTACTGTGTCTGCTGCTAATATATAGACTGGTTGATAAAGAGATAGTATACTCGTAACTAGTATGTATGTATAAAGAAAGAAAAAAAAACCACGGTTAGGTGGTATATACAATTATGGACGAGCTGCCGAGTGCCGACACAGAGGTAGCCACAGCCGTGAACTACCGCACTGTACTGTGTCTGCTGCTAATATATAGACTGGTTGATAAAGAGATAGTATACTCGTAACTAGTATGTATGTATAAAGAAAGAAAAAAAAACCACGGTTAGGTGGTATATACAATTATGGACGGGCTGCCGAGTGCCGACACAGAGGTAGCCACAGCCGTGAACTACCGCACTGTACTGTGTCTGCTGCTAATATATAGACTGGTTGATAAAGAGATAGTATACTCGTAACTAGTATGTATGTATAAAGAAAGAAAAAAAAACCACGGTTAGGTGGTATATACAATTATGGACGGGCTGCCGAGTGCCGACACAGAGGTAGCCACAGCCGTGAACTACCGCACTGTACTGTGTCTGCTGCTAATATAGACTGGTTGATAAAGAGATAGTATACTCGTAACTAGTATGTATGTATAAAGAAAGGAAAAAAAACCACGGTTAGGTGGTATATACAATTATGGACGGGCTGCCGAGTGCCGACACAGAGGTAGCCACAGCCGTGAACTACCGCACTGTACTGTGTCTGCTGCTAATATAGACTGGTTGATAAAGAGATAGTATACTCGTAACTAGTATGTATGTATAAAGAAAGAAAAAAAAAACACGGTTAGGTGGTATATACAATTATGGACGGGCTGCCGAGTGCCGACACAGAGGTAGCCACAGCCGTGAACTACCGCACTGTACTGTGTCTGCTGCTAATATAGACTGGTTGATAAAGAGATAGTATACTCGTAACTAGTATGTATGTATAAAGAAAGGAAAAAAAACCACGGTTAGGTGGTATATACAATTATGGACGGGCTGCCGAGTGCCGACACAGAGGTAGCCACAGCCGTGAACTACCGCACTGTACTGTGTCTGCTGCTAATATAGACTGGTTGATAAAGAGATAGTATACTCGTAACTAGTATGTATGTATAAAGAAAGAAAAAAAAAACACGGTTAGGTGGTATATACAATTATGGACGGGCTGCCGAGTGCCGACACAGAGGTAGCCACAGCCGTGAACTACCGCACTGTACTGTGTCTGCTGCTAATATAGACTGGTTGATAAAGAGATAGTATACTCGTAACTAGTATGACTATAAAGAAAGAAAAAAAAACCACGGTTAGGTGGTATATACAATTATGGACGGGCTGCCGAGTGCCGACACAGAGGTAGCCACAGCCGTGAACTACCGCACTGTACTGTGTCTGCTGCTAATATATAGACTGGTTGATAAAGAGATAGTATACTCGTAACTAGTATGTATGTATAAAGAAAGAAAAAAAAACCACGGTTAGGTGGTATATACAATTATGGACGGGCTGCCGAGTGCCGACACAGAGGTAGCCACAGCCGTGAACTACCGCACTGTACTGTGTCTGCTGCTAATATAGACTGGTTGATAAAGAGATAGTATACTACTAATATTATATATACTGGTGGTCAGGTCACTGGTCACTAGTCACACTGGCAGTGACACTCCTGCAGCAAAAGTGTGCACTGTTTAATTTTAATATAATATTATGTACTCCTGGCTCCTGCTATAACCTATAACTGGCACTGCAGTAGTGCTCCCCAGTCTCCCCCACAATTATAAGCTGTGTGAGCTGAGCAGTCAGACAGATATATAATATATATAGATGATGCAGCACACTGGCCTGAGCCTGAGCAGTGCACACAGATATGGTATGTGACTGACTGAGTCACTGTGTGTATCGCTTTTTTCAGGCAGAGAACGGATATATTAAATAAACTGCACTGTGTGTCTGGTGGTCACTCACTATATAATATATTATGTACTCCTGGCTCCTGCTATAACCTATAACTGGCACTGCAGTAGTGCTCCCCAGTCTCCCCCACAATTATAAGCTGTGTGAGCTGAGCAGTCAGACAGATATATAATATATATAGATGATGCAGCACACTGGCCTGAGCCTGAGCAGTGCACACAGATATGGTATGTGACTGACTGAGTCACTGTGTGTATCGCTTTTTTCAGGCAGAGAACGGATATATTAAATAAACTGCACTGTGTGTCTGGTGGTCACTCACTATATAATATATTATGTACTCCTGGCTCCTGCTATAACCTATAACTGGCACTGCAGTAGTGCTCCCCAGTCTCCCCCACAATTATAAGCTGTGTGAGCTGAGCAGTCAGACAGATATATATAATATTATATATAGATAATAGATGATGCAGCACACTGGCCTGAGCCTGAGCAGTGCACACAGATATGGTATGTGACTGAGTCACTGTGTGCTGTGTATCGCTTTTTTCAGGCAGAGAACGGATTATAAAGTAAACTGCACTGTCCTCACTAGTAAACTCTCTCCACTCAGTCTCTACACTTCTACAGTAACAGTACTCCTCCTAGTCAGCTCCAGTAAATCTCTCTCAGTCTCTTATAATCTAAATGGAGAGGACGCCAGCCACGTCCTCTCCCTATCAATCTCAATGCACGTGTGAAAATGGCGGCGACGCGCGGCTCCTTATATAGAATCCGAGTCTCGCGATAGAATCCGAGCCTCGCGAGAATCCGACAGCGTCATGATGACGTTCGGGCGCGCTCGGGTTAACCGAGCAAGGCGGGAAGATCCGAGTCGCTCGGACCCGTGAAAAAAAACATGAAGTTCTGGCGGGTTCGGATTCAGAGAAACCGAACCCGCTCATCTCTAGTTCAAACCAGTGCGATTTAAGGAACTGTAACACCACGTTAAGGTCCCACGGTGCCACTGGGGGCACAAAAGGAGGTAGGATGTGCAACACTCCCTTTACAAAAGTCTGGACTTCTGGGAGAGAAGCCAATTCCTTTTGAAAGAATATAGATAAGGCCGAAATCTGCACCTTCATGGAGCCTAACTTTAGGCCCATATCCACACCTGTCTGTAGAAAATGAAGAAAACGACCCAGCAGAAAATCTTCCGTAGGAGCATTCTTGGCTTCATTGGCTTCACACCAAGACACATATTTCCTCCAGATACGGTGATAGTGCTTTGCCGTTGCCTCCTTCCTAGCTTTGATTAGAGTAGGGATGACCTCCTCCGGAACACCTTTCCTAGCTAGGATCTGGTGTTCAACTGCCATGCCGTCAAACGTAACAGCGGTAAGTTTTGGAACACACAGTGCCCCTGTTGTAACAGGTCCTCCCTGGGAGGAAGAGGCCACGGATCTTCTGTGATCATTTCCTGAAGATATGAATACCAGGCCCTTTGAGGCCATTCTGGAACAATGAGTATTGTCTGCACTCTTGTTCGTCTTATGATTCTCAATACTTTTGAGATAAGTGGAAGTGGAGGGAACAGATAGACCGACTGAAACACCCATGGTGTCACTAGGGCGTCCACCGCCACCGCCTGAGGGTCCCTCGACCTGGAACAATACGTCTGTAGCGATCTGTTGAGGCGTGACGCCATCATGTCTATTTGAGGAAGTCCCCAACGACTTGTTACCTCTGCAAAGACTACTTGATGAAGTCCCCATTCTCCTGGATGGAGATCGTGCCTGCTGAGGAAGTCTGCTTTCCAGTTGTCTACTGCCGGAATGAAGACCGCTGACAGAGCGCTTACATGATTTTCCGCCCAGCGAAGAATCCTGGTGGCTTCTGCCATTGCTGCACCGCTCTTTATCCCGCCCTGGCGGTTTACATTTGCCACGGCTGTGACGTTTTCTGACTGGATCAGAACGGGTAGGTTGCGAAGAAGATTCTCCGCTTGTTGCAGGCCGTTGTATATGGCCCTTAATTCCAGCACATTGATGTGTAGACAAACTCCTGGCTTGACCATATTCCCTGAAAATTTCTTCCTTGTGTGACTGCTCCCCATCCTCGGAGGCTCGCGTCCGTGGTCACAAGAACCCAATCTTGAATGCCGAACCTGCAGCCCTCTAGGAGGTGAGCACTCTGGAGCCACCACAGGAGAGAGACCCTGGCCCTGGGGGACAGGCTTATCCTCCGATGCATCTGTAGATGAGACTCTGACCACTTGTCCAGAAGGTCCCACTGAAAAGTTCTTGCATGGAACCTGCCGAACGGAATGGCCTCGTAGGCCGCCACCATCTTTACCAACACTCGAGTGCATTGATGAACCGACAATCTTTTTGGCTTCAGCTGGTCCTTGACCATGTTCTGGAGTTCCTGGGCTTTTTCCATTGGGAGAAAAACCCTCTTTTTTTCCCGTGTCCATAATCATGCCCAAAAATGACAGCCAAGTTGTCGGAACCAACTGCGACTTTGGTAGATTTAGAATCCAGCCGTGTTGTTGTAGTACTCTCAGGAAGAGAGACATGCTTTTTAGTAACTGTTCGCTTGATCTTGCTTTTATCAGGAGATCGTCCAAGTATGGGATAATTGTGACCCCCTGGCTTGCGCAGAAGCACCATAATTTCCGCCATTACCTTGGTGAAAATTCTCGGGGTCGTGGAAAGCCCAAACGGCAATGTCTGAAACTGGTAATGACAATCCTGTACAGCGAATCTCAGGTACGCCAGATGAGGAGGATATATGGGGACATGAAAGTATGCATCCTTTACGTCTAGTGACACCATAAAATCCCCCCCTTTAGGCTGGAGATCACTGCCCAGAGAGATTCCATCTTGAATTTGAACCTCTTCAAATATAGGTTTAGTGATTTTAGATTCAGAATTGGTCTGACCGAGCCATCCGGCTTCGGGACCACAAACAGGGTTGAATAAAACCCCTTCCCTTGTTGCACTAGGGGAACCTTGATAATCACTTGCTGTTGACACAGCTTTTGTATGTCAGCTGAAACTATTTGTCTCTCTGGGGAAGAAGCTGGCAAGGCCGACTTGAAAAATCGGTGTGGAGGCACATCTTCGAACTCCAGTTTGTAACCTTGGGATACAATTCCGACCACCCAAGGATCCAAATCCGACTGAACCCAGACTTGGCTGAAGAGTTGAAGACGTGCCCATACCGGTGCAGACTCCCGCAGCAGAGCCCCAGCGTCATGCGGTGGATTTGGTAGAGGCCGGGGAGGACTTTTGTTCCTGGGAACTAGCCGTAGCTGGTGTTCTTTTCCTTCTACCTCTACCGAGGAAAGAAGAGCCTCGCCCCTTTCTGAACTTATGAGACCGAAAGGACTGCATCTGACATTGAGGTGTTTTCTTTTACTGTGTGGGAACGTAAGGCAAAAAAGAAGACTTACCCGCGGTAGCCGTGGAAACCAGGTCCGCGAGGCCCTCCCCAAATAAAACTTCACCCTTGTAAGGCAAGGCCTCCATATGTCTCTTTGAGTCAGCATCACCAGTCCATTGACGGGTCCACAGGGACCTTCTAGCAGAAACTGCCATGGCACTGGCTCTTGAAAAGCCCAATATCTCTTGCAGCCTCTCTCATATATAACGCTGCGTCCTTGATGTGACCTAAGGTCAACAAAATACTACCTTTATCTAGGGTGTCAATGTTAGATGACAAGTTATCTGCCGACGCTGCATTGCGCTACCCACCCATGCCGACGCTACTGCAGGTCTGAGCAGGGTTCCCGTAGTCGCATAATTTGATTCTAAGGTAGTGTCCTGCCTGCGATCCGCAGGATCTTTTAGGGCCGCCGTGTCCGGGGACGGTAGTGCCACCTTTTTGGACAAGCGCGTCAAGGCATTGTCCACCGTGGGCGAGGATTCCCACCGTAACCTGTCCTTTGAGGGAAAGGATACGCCATAATAATTCTCTTGGGAACCTGCAGTCTCTTGTCTGGAGTTTCCCAAGCTTTTTAAAAAAAACAAAAAACGTTCAGCTCATGAGATGGGGAAACGTTACCTCAGGTTTCTTTTCCTTAAACATGCAGACCCTTGTGTCAGGGAGAGAGGAGTCCTCTGTGATATGCAAAACATCTTTTATTGCAATAATCATATATTGAATACCCTTGGCCACCCTTGGGTGCAACCTTGCATCATCATAGTCGACACTGGAGTCGGAATCCGTGTCGTATCAGTGTCTTCTATCTGGGTAAAGGGACGTTTATGGGACCCTGAAGGGTCTTGGGGCACAGTAAAAGCCATGGATTGACTCCCTGCTTTGTCTTTGGACTCTGCTTTGTCCAATCTCTTATGTAATAAAGCCACATTAGCATTCAAAACATTCCACATGTCCACCCAATCAGGTGTCAGCTGTGCCGACGGAGACACCACACCCATCTGCTCTTCTTCCTCCCTAGACGAGCCTTCCGCTTCAGACATGTCGACACACACGTACCGACACCCCCACACACACTGGGAAGTATTGATATGGTGACAGACCCACAATAAGACCCTTTGGAGAGAGAGAGAGAGTATGCCAGCACACACCCAGCGCCACTAGAATCGGAAACAAAGTCCCAGACCTGTAAAGTGCTTTATATACACTGCTCAAAAAAATAAAGGGAATACTAAAATAACATCCTAGATCTGAATGAATGAAATATTCTTATTAAATACTTTGTTCTTTACATGGTTGAATGTGCGGACAACAAAATCACACAAAAATTATCAATGGAAATCAAATTTATTAACCCATGGAGGTCTGGATTTGGAGTCACCCTCAAAATGAAAGTGTAAAAACATACTACAGGCTGATCCAACTTTGATGTAATGTCCTTAAAACAAGTCAAAATGAGGCTCAGTAGTGTGTGTGGCCTCCACGTGCCTGCATGACCTCCCTACAATGCCTGGGCATGCTCCTGATGAGGTGGCGGATGGTCTTCTGAGGGATCTCCTCCCAGACCTGGACTAAAGCATCCGCCAACTCCTGGACAGTCTGTGGTGCAACGTGGCGTTGGTGGATGGAGCAAGACATGATGTCCCAGATGTGCTCAATTGGATTCAGGTCTGGGGAACGGGCGGGCCAGTCCATAGCATCAATGCCTTCGTCTTGCAGGAACTGCTGACACGCTCCAGCCACATGAGGTCTAGCATTGTCTTGCATTAGGAGGAACCCAGGGCCAACCGCACCAGCATATGGTCTCACGAGGGGTTAATAAATTTGATTCCCATTGATAATTTGTGTGTGATTTTGTTGTCAGCACATTCAACTATGTAAAGAACAAAGTATTTAATAAGAATATTTCATTCATTCAGATCTAGGATGTGTTATTTTAGTGTTCCCTTAATTTTTTTGAGCAGTGTATATACACACACATCTCAGTTGAGAAGAAAAAAAAAAAAAACAGTATGAGGGGTTACTGGGCACTCTGAATCCCACCAAGTGTGCGCTACTGTAAAACATCACTGGCTCCGATGAATTGAATTATAAGGACAATTACTAGGTAAATAGCAATAAATGGCTCCTTTACAGTGTGCAAGCAATTGGTGCGTTTAAGATGTCTTTGCAGAGTTCTGATGCTGCTTACTTTAAATAATAGGGCCATAATGAGGGCGTTGCAGAATGCAGTCACCCATGGCACAATCCTTGTTTAAGCATGGTCGCTACCACATCCCACAATGCTCCACATTTCCCGACGTAAAGGGTGACATGTGCAGTGTGCTAGTCTGTCCCCTGCTTCCCCTCCGATATCGGTAAGTAAGCAGGGATTAAGACGTCATGACATTTCATTCCCATTTCAGGCCATCAAGACTGAAGAGCTGTAGAATAAATGTGCTACAGCCTCTCATGTGATCCACTATTTCCAACCCCCCCCCCCCTCCCCCTTCTTGCACCGTCCACCCATTTCTCTAGTGCAGGGGACTGAACCCCAAGAGGGATTTACTGACATTAATACCTTTCCACACTATTTTGCGGGTCAGACGGCAATTCCATTCTGGGTACTTTGCTACATAATAAAAATATATAGGATTTCTAGCATCATTGCAAATCAACTTGGATATTACATTTTATAGTCGTTTCCATATTCCAAGTTCTTATGTTTCATGTATTAACAAAATTTACTTTAATTTCTGGTCCCTTCCCTAGTTAATAATTGTAGAACAGAGCAATCTGAGTAACCCCATAATCTGACCTAAATATAATAATTACAGCAGAATTCAAGCAAAGGAAATACAAGGAGTTGTAGGTATAAGTTTGAGCGGTAACATTCAGTAGGACGGAGCAGTTACAGGGCTGTCGGGAGATCGGTGTGGCTGCTGCTGCACGAGCCCATGATGCTCCGCTTGCCTCTTTTCCGGAACCGCACTGCATTGATGTGCTGGGTGGTACCTTGGTGCCAAGGTTTGTCCACGTCTTCTGTAATGAGGAACAGAGACAATTATCCTGTCCTTGAGCAAACTTTTTTTTTTTTTTTTTAGAATTCACCTTCACTCCAGCCAGTAGAACACTATTGAGTAAGTAAAATTAATTCTCCCATTGAAATGAGCCACTAACCAATCAGAAGTGTAAATACCAATCAAGGTGGGAGCTAACAAAAAAAAAAAGCATCAACTAAGTATTGAGTTAACATTATGCATGCTCCAAACAAGCCACTTGGTTTGGACAACACAATAAACTGGTGTTAACATGACTGGACCACACTGGACTTATGTATGGTAGAAATGTACCTTACGTTTAATGGCAACAATATTTGAACAACTTGTGCTTTTCACCAGTGTGTGACTACCCCTTTTCCACTAGCTTTTATAACATGGGTAACTGCACGGGGGCGCACATTTACCCGTGTTTTTCCCTAGTGGAAAAGGGTCCCCCTGCAAATTCCCGGATCAAGTGATCCGGGAATCCTACCCGGGTAGCTTGCCGGGGTAAACACGTGTTCAACCCGGTAAGCTGCGTAGTGTGAACGGGAGCCGTGTCGAGGCAACACGGCTCCCGTTCACAGTGTATGGGAGGGCGGCGCTGGGAGATCATGTGATCTCCCAGCACCGCGCCCCTGCCGCGTCACCAACCCGGTCAGAGCTGTGGGAAAGTGGGCTGTAGCATGGGTCGCAGCCGTGTCAGGCAACACGGCTGCGACCCGTGCTACAGTGAAAAAGGGGTCGTGTCTCAGGCCAATTTACTGTTCCCCAGGCTCCTGGGTCAGGGGATCAGCAAAATCCAACATGTTGGAAATGCTTGATTTGCCCATTTCAACCCATAAATGATCGGAATTTGCAAATCTGGGATTTTTAATATGCTGAATTTTGCCAATTCCGAGCAAACCGTTAATCATTGGAGTCAGCATATCGGATCTGCATTGGGGAATCTGCCTGTAGATGGATGACTCGAATTATTTAGAGTTGAACGCAAACGAAATTGCTAAATGTTACCAAACATTGTCTTGGCTGCTGTCAGGCCTGTATAATGCCTGTAGGGGTGAGTCTTAAAAACCAACCTGAGTTAGCAGGTGAGCCTCTGCAGGAGAAGTGCAACTATCTGCAATTCAATGGTGTCTAAATCATAAGACTTGCACAAACGAGGACGCTGTAGGCTCAAATGTGCTGTCTAAAGTATGAACTAATTCTTACTGCTTCCATTTAGCTAAATACTCAGATTTGTAGTGGTGATCAGCACAGACCTTTGTTTTTCATTTACATATGGTATTACTGCCATGCAGCTGGTACTGTGTGTAACACATGTAATACCTAGCGCTAGCATAATTCTATTATGTAATGGCTAAATACATCTAGGGAAATAAATGCAGAAAAGTTGGCAAATGCCATTCCCTCCCCATGCAAGTAACAAGAGTAGATGCAGCAGGAAAATGCCAGGAGTTGCACAAAACATACTAAAATCACAGTACATCTACAAGCCTCGCCAATCCTGACCCCCATCCCATTTGTCAGAGGTAATTTCCTGGGAAATTACACACACCTGGAAAAGCCACACTTACACACACACAAAAAATAGTGCAAGTTGTGACAAATGCAGCAACTTGCATCTATGAAGGTGATTAAGACCTGATCACTGCTGTGCGTTTTCGCACAACGGGCAATCAGCTCATAACTGCACATGCACCGTATGCGCACACGCGTCGGACAACGGCCAGTCAGCAACAGGATGGTGCGAAAATTCCGATCGCACAAGTGTTTCCACGGTGATTGACAGGAAGAGGCCATTTGTGGGTGGTAACTGACCGTTTACTGGGTGTGTCCGGAAAAACCCAGGCGTGTCCAAGCGTTTTCAGGGAGGGTGTGTGACGTCAGCTCCGGCCCCGACCAGCCTCTTCTCATCGCACTGGAGGAGTAAGTCCTGGGCTGCGCACAGACTGCACACAGCGTATTTTTTCAGCTCAATGTACACATGGGATCGCACACTTGTACAGTGAATTTACACTCCCTCTGGGGGGCAGCAACTATCTGAACAGCAAAGTTTGCAGCCCAGCGATCAGATCTGAATCACCCCCTATGTCTATCTGTGAATGAGATCCTATATGTAAGAAGCGCAGCACATAAGTATTACTGCAGAAAGTGTACACAGCGTACAGCCATCAATGATCAAAGGTGGTATGCATGACTTTGGGGTTATCTAAACTGGGTATGTGTTTTTAGGATTGCATACTTTCCATGATAGGCAATGTCTAGGCCAGAGGTTCTCAAACTCGGTCCTCGGGAGCCCACACAGTGCATGTTTTGCAGGTAACCCAGCAGGTGCACAGGTGTATTAATTACTCACTGACACATTTTAAAAGGTCCGCAGGTGGAGCTAATTATTTCACTTGCCATTCTGTGAGGAGACCTGCAAAACATGCACTGTGTGGGCCCCCGAGGACCGAGTTTGAGAACCTCTGGTCTAGGCTATACAGCGTCTGAGACACGGTCTCTCCATCTGTGTTAGATACTGACCTACCAATACTTAAATACTGTATTAGGGAGAAGGATAACTATTGGTGAGCACGGAATTTCTTAGTGTGTCAATAGCTATGATTGGTCATATTCTGCTGCATAGAGTTGCACATACAGTACATATTGGGTAGGGGAGCACTTTCTTTCAAGGACATGTGTGTGTCCAGATGGTGTGAAACCATCAGATCAGGATCTCTTTGAGAGCGGATCCCCCCTTGCCTACTATTCCTGTATACTGATTTAATACTGGAAGCGAAGTAAAACATTATCTAACTTGCTGCTATAGTGTGGTCTCATTCCTTTCACAGCTTTTACTGAGGTGCGACTGAGCAACCTGACACAATGTATGTTTGAAATTTTTATTCCTTTTGTCTCAATTTAAAAAAAGAGAAAAAACAGGAAAGGGGAAAATATTTCTTCCTTGTGGTTACGGACCGGGGATGGAGATTGTAGAAACGGATTGGGTATCATTATCACATGCAGGAATTTATTTCAAGAATAAAATAAAAATATAGAATTTTATGCATTATTTCATCTATATAAAACAGAAAACTACGCTATACTACTTGAGGTCCTGTTAACATAAATACACAATTTTAACAGTCTCTCTGAAGAGAAGAATCCTATTAAACAAATATAGCAATTATTTACAAAAATATCTGTTGCTAAGATTCCAATAGATGGTTTCAATCAATGCAAATTAATGTGTACAGGTACACCATTTAATATTTATTATATGCATTTTATATACATTATTTGTCAACAACTGTACTGCTTTTTTGTGGTACAATCTTAAAAATTTGCAGCCTGTAAAACGAAAACCTTACAAAACTCGCAAACTGATCAGTTTCTCTTTCCTTTTGTGGAAGACTAGTAAAAATAGGTGAAATTGTTTTAGTCATGCATAACACAAAGTAAAATCTTTTGTCAATACCAGAAGCTGAATAATGCTTGAGAATAAGTATGGAAAAGAAGAGGGCATGAGCGGTCACAGATAAAAATGTGACGACAACTGCAAAAAAATAAAATAAAAAATAAAGGCTGAACTTGAACTACAATAAACGTCACGTTTCGGCCTTTTTAAATGTATTTTGGCTGTTGGTAGACTTGTACCAGCACACCTTACCGTTTCAGCAATGGCCGGGGCGCAACGGTTTGCCTATAATTGAGATAGGTTTATATTATCAGCTTTCTTGCATCTTGTACAGGTTTCAATTCGGATTCCCTCTGTGTTGGTCTTTGTTTGCAATTAAAAACAAACTCACAATTTTACAGAGGTTATGTTTTAAACAGTGGAAATAATGGACGATTGTTTCTCAATAACTTGTCCCACAAACGATGCAAGTCCCGTGTCACATGAACAAAACTAAGAACATAAAGCTGAAATAAATAACAGTAAGCTGCTGTAACTTAGCTGGGAAACTTGGATAAATTAACTCGTCAATAAAGTAAACATACAAAATATCACACAGTGATAGAATGCTGCAATTGTTAAAAAGGGGATGGAGGTGCGTCACAATGAGCGTATGAAAGCACTCGTTTGCCTGTTATGTGAAAGACAAAACAAGTAAAAATAACATGAAACTTGTTAGTCTGCAGCCACCAGGATATGTTACCCTATCTAATGCCAGACTTACTGGCAGCGTCACTGACTTCCGGCTCTTATAAAGGGATGCGGGTTAGATCGGGAAGAGAAGGACTGAGAACAGGAACACTTCCCCCCTGCTATATGTTGAGGGGTAGCAGTATAAAAAAAACTGTAAAATTCATTTCACTGTCAGGTTTGTAAAATCCCAATAAAAACACTGCAATTCTGTGACAGCATAATATTAAACAGAAACAAACGAAAAGCATGAAAATAGACCATAAACTTTTGCATATTCAAAACTAATGCTAAAAATGATATAGTTTACACACCAGGGTTGAGTAGCCAGGATAAAAAAAAAAAAAAAAACTAAAAAGACCTAAATCCCTTCATTGACAGCCAGGCATCGAGTCCTACAATGCCAGCCTTACATACAATGACCTGCGCGTGAACGGGGATTATTTCCGGATACTGGGTGTGCATGTAACCGATGTTTTGTGAAACCCTTTACTGTTGTGATGAATGGTATTATAGCTGATCTCACTATTGCAATGTAACTGTATCCGTCATGAACAGGCAAACATGAACACGCTATAAAGGTATGTTCACTATGTCATAAGCAGCTCCATAGCCCCAAGTAAATTGAGGTCCTGATTTACGAGAATTGCGCACCCAGAACTTGAATTTAAAAGTAAAATGCGCAATAAAATAAAAACTAAAACCTTTTTCCTCTGTGGACTGTAAAAGAAAGAACATATTTATATTATATATAATACAGGACAGACACCCTGAGGGGATGCTGTGAATACTGGTTATTTTGAAAAAAAGAGAGGGATTAAATTACAGTAATTAATGCTTCGGACTGAGCCATCCTGGTAAATGAAAATAAAGGGTAGGTAGCGCCTGCCCCGCTGTAATATGTATCTCCCCATCCTGCAGGGGGAGCTCTGTCTTGTAGTGTCAGCATTGGAGCTATTTCCTCTTGGCAGTGATGTAAGAATTTGTTAAATACCACACGTGTCCTTTTTCCTGTCCCAGAACGCATCTGTGGCATTGTGTAAGGAGTTTTTGGGGGGTGGAAAGGGTGAGGAAGGGTCACACGAAGACCCTGGCCAGGGCATCTGCTCCGGCACTGGCAATGAATGCTTTGGATGGGTGAAAGGCAACATCATAAATTGATTCGTCCAATTTCTTGCGATGGGCGGTGATTTCCTGCACACAGGTCTTGCTGTCCAGATTCCACAAGCGAATAGAGCAGTCGTGGCCTGTCAGAGGAAGCACACACCAGGCTGAATTATAACATTAGCACAAAAATAAAAATGTGTCTGGTCACTGGGTTCAGCATTGTGTAACAATTATGCAAATTGGCTATACATTTTGTTTATCTTAAAAGCAACCACGTAAAACACATAAGTGCAAATATGTATTATATTTGAGAAAAAGATGCGACGGAGGAGGGAGAGACTGCCCTATATTTTCGGTCTTGCCCATCACATAAGCATATAGTATGGACAAGAGGGATGCTGAAACAGATATCTGTAGATCTCTATACTGCACATCTATTCTTTCTTGCATGGGTACCAATGGTACTTTTGGTTTGTAAAAAAAAGTCTGAAACAAGCAAGGAATAAGTGGGGCGGATGTATTAAACTGGAGAAGGCATAAAGAAGTGATAAACCAGTGATAAATGCAAGGTGATAAATACACCAGCCAATCAGCTCCTAACTGTTAATTTACATATTGGAGCTGATTGGCTGGTGAGTTTATCACCTTGCATTTATCACTGGTTTATCACTTCCTTATGCCTCCTCCAAGTAAATACATCTGCCCCAATGTGTGGTCACTGCACAGAAAAGAAAATTGGATTTTTATACTTTATTTGGATCTTTTCCCTGCATCCATTGGGGCTTATGGAGTCTCAGATAGAATGTTGGTATATTAAATATTCTTAAAAGTCAATTCCTCCCTGCCCTATTGGCCACCACGTAATTCTTCTAACCAAGTACTGCAGTGCACAACCATGGTAGCAATCATCTGCTCAAAGAAGAAAAAAAATTGGATTTTAATTACCTACTGGTAAATCCTTTTCTCGTAGTCCGTAGAGGATACTGGGGTCCATTTAGTACCATGGGGTATAGACGGGTCCACTAGGAGCCATGGGCACTTTAAGAATTTGATAGTATGGGCTGGCTCCTCCCTCTATGCCCTCCTACCAAACTCAGTCTAGGAAACTGTGCCAGAGGAGACGGACATACTTTGAGAGAATGATAGATAAAGCTAGTGGTGAGATTCCGAACCAGCACACACAACAAGAGGAAAGCCAAGCTAACCAACTTGAAACAGGAACAGCAACGGCTGAACCAACATTACTTAACCAAGTAACAGTGCAGGAAGAATGAAGCACCGGGCGGGCGCCCAATATCCTCTACGGCAGGGATTCCCAACCACGGTCCTCAAGGCACACTAACAATGCAGGTTTTAGTGATATCCAGGCTTCAGCACAGGTGACTTAATTAGTAGCTCAGTCATTTAGATTTAACAATCTGTGCTGCGGCCTGGATATCACTAAAACCTGCACTGTTGGTGTGCCTTGAGGACCGTGGTTGGGAATGCCTGCTCTACGTACTATGAGAAAAGGATTTACCAGTAGGTAATTAAAATCCTATTTTCTCTTACGTCCTAGAGTATACTGGGGTCCATTTAGTACCATGGGGATGTATCAAAGCTCCCAAACTGGGTGGGAGAGTGCTGAGGTTCCCGCAGAACTGATTGGCCTCTGAGGACCTTCATTTTGGTCAAAGTATCCAACTTGTAGAACTTAGCAAACGTGTTCAAACCTGACCAAGTAGCTGCTCTGCAGAGCTGTAAAGCCGAGACAACCTGGGCAGCCGCCCAGGAAGAACCCACCGACCTAGCAGAGTGGACCTGTACAGATTTTGGACACAGCAAACCTGCTGTGGAATAAGCCCTTGAACTTGGCTGTCCGAAAGGACTGTAACTTAGAAGCTGAATAAGTCTTCTTGGTTGGGGGGGCTGCGGAAGAAAGATACGTAGACTTGCCCGCAGTAGCTGTGGAGATCCATTTGTCTAGTTCATCTCCAAACAAGGATTCCCTGTGAATGGTAGACCTTCCATGCCTTTCCTGGAATCCGCGTCAGCAGTCCACTGGCGTAGCCACAAGCCCCTGCGTGCCGACACTACCATAGAGGTGGTGCGCGCGTTATGTATGCCTATCTCTTTTATGGCTTCCACAATAAAGTTCACAGACTCCTGTATATGCTGCAGTAGTAAAAAAAAAACATTCTGCCCTAGAGAAGGACTCTAACCCCTCAATTAGGTTACCTGACCATTTTGCAATGGCTTTTGTGATCCACGCACATGCAATAGTGGTCTTTGGGTCACCCCAGCAGCTGTGTACAATGATTTGAGTGTAGTCTCAATTTTATGATCAGCCGTGTCTTTCAGGAAGGTTGCACCAGGAACAGGCAAATACAATTTTTCGTGACAGCCTAGAGACTGATGTGTCCACTTTTGGTGGATTTTCCCATTTTTTCCTATCCTCCAGAGGAAAGGGAAAGATGAGAGCAACCTTTTAGGGATCTGAAATTTGTTATCGGGATTAACCCACGGTTCTTCAAACAGGGTATTGAATTCCTTTGACACAGGAAAAGTGACAGAGGACATCTTTTTTTACTTTAAAATAAGATTCCTCACACTCCTCTGACACCTTATCAGGAATATGCAGAACATCTCTGATAGCTTCTATAAGAGCCTCTATTCCCTGTACCAGAGCCGCATCCCCCACCTCCAAGTCTACCTCACCCTCCTCCAAGTCTGACCCATCAGCGTCAGATTGCAGGTTATGGCCAGGAGATCATTTTTGCGGACAAATGGGTGGGGATTTAGACGCTGTTTTGGGGACTGAGTCTCTGTTCATAAACTCATTCACAGCCTGTTTTAAGTATTGCGTCTCTTTCTCATTGCGGGACAATTTTGTAGAAAGAGTGGAGATAATTGATTTAAGAAAATTAACCCACTCCGGTTCAGCCCCGCTATTCTGTGAGCCCTGAGTACCCAATAGTGTGCCCCCTGGTGTAGAGGAACACTCTGCTGTACAAGAAACACTCTTTGCCTGACAAAATGTAAATGTGACAACACACACACAGGAAAAGGTTAAGCACAAGTGACCCACAAAGAGCCCTTCAGGGAGAGACAGAATTTTTTGGAGCCATCCCCCAGCGCACCCTTATCGCTAATGCCAAGCTTAGCCGGGTCGCAGATTAAGTACCCTGATAGGGGACTTAGTACACTAATAGTCGCTCCCCCCCTGCTATGACCCCCTGGTACCGCTGAGGTAATTTGGAGTCACACCGGAGGAGCTGCGCGTCCCTGTCAGTCAGCGTCCACTGCAGAGAGAAAATGGCGCTGGTGAGCTGCTGGATCCTCTCATAGTGAAGCCCTGCGGTCTTCCCACTTTTTTTATACTGGCTGAGGTAATTTGTGTGCTTAAAATGGAGCAGAATAATTTTAAGGCTGTGTTTGCCAGTTTGTGTACTGTGTGCAGTGTACTGAGATGCAGTCGTGTACTGTGTCTGCAGACGCATTACACCCCGTTTAGAAGCAGTGCGTCGCCGTACCATCGTGCCGCCATAATGGCCGGCGCCCCGCTAACCGGGATGCCGGCTCAGTACTCGCCACTTTTCATTCTTCTGGCTCTGTTAGGGGTGGCAGCGTTCTGCGTAAATGTACACTCGCCGTGGTGGGGCTTGCGAATAATTCCCTCAGGAGCTCAGTGTCTGCGGGGTACAGGACCATTAACCCTTCAAGATGTTGGTCCGTTTCCCTCCCTAAGTCCCACGAAGCAGGCAGGCTGGTGCCATCCAGCCCTACCTGAAAATAACAAACATATAAAATTAATGCAGAAAACTCTTCAGGAGCTTCCTTCAGCGTGACCGGCTCCTCCGGGCACATTTTCTAAACAGAGTCTGGTAGAAGGGGCATAGAGGGAGGAGCCAGCCCACACTATCAAAATTCTTAAAATGCCCATGGCTCCTAGTGAACCCGTCTATACCCAAAGAGAAAAAAAATAAGAATTTACTTACCGATAATTCTATTTCTCTGAGTCCGTAGTGGATGCTGGGGTTCCTGAAAGGACCATGGGGAATAGCGGCTCCGCAGGAGACAGGGCACAAAAGTAAAGCTTTCCGATCAGGTGGTGTGCACTGGCTCCTCCCCCTATGACCCTCCTCCAAGCCAGTTAGATACTGTGCCCGGACGAGCGTACACAATAAGGGAGGAATTTTGAATCCCGGGTAAGACTCATACCAGCCACACCAATCACACCGTACAACTTGTGATCTAAACCCAGTTAACAGTATGATAACAGCGGAGCCTCTGAAAAGATGGCTCACAACAATAATAACCCGATTTTTGTAACTATGTACAAGTATTGCAGATAATCCGCACTTGGGATGGGCGCCCAGCATCCACTACGGACTCAGAGAAATAGAATTATCGGTAAGTAAATTCTTATTTTCTCTATCGTCCTAGTGGATGCTGGGGTTCCTGAAAGGACCATGGGGATTATACCAAAGCTCCCAAACGGGCGGGAGAGTGCGGATGACTCTGCAGCACCGAATGAGAGAACTCCAGGTCCTCCTTAGCCAGGGTATCAAATTTGTAGAATTTAGCAAACGTGTTTGCCCCTGACCAAGTAGCTGCTCGGCAAAGTTGTAAAGCCGAGACCCCTCGGGCAGCCGCCCAAGATGAGCCCACCTTCCTTGTGGAATGGGCATTTACATATTTTGGCTGTGGCAGGCCTGCCACAGAATGTGCAAGCTGAATTGTATTACACATCCAACTAGCAATAGTCTGCTTAGAAGCAAGAGCACCCAGTTTGTTGGGTGCATACAGGATAACAGCAAGTCAGTTTTCCTGACTCCAGCCGTCCTGGAACATATTTTCAGGGCCCTGACAACATCTAGCAACTTGGAGTCCTCCAAGTCCCTAGTAGGTGCAAGGCACCACAATAAGCTGGTTCAGGTGAAACACTGACACCACCTTAGGGAGAGAACTGGGGACGAGTCCGCAGCTCAGCCCTGTCCGAATGGACAAACAGATATGGGCTTTTTTGAGAAAAAACCACCAATTTGACACTCGCCTGGTCCAGGCCAGGGCCAAGAGCATGGTCACTTTTCATGTGAGATGCTTCAAATCCACAGATTTGACTGGTTTTAAACCAATGTGATTTGAGGAATCCCAGAACTACGTTGAGATCCCACAGTGCCACTGGAGGCACAAAAGGGGTTTGTATATGCAATACTCCCTTGACAAACTTCTGGACTTCAGGAACTGAAGCCAATTCTTTCTGGAAGAAAATCGACAGGGCCGAAATTTGAACCTTAATGGACCCCAATTTGAGGCCCATAGACACTCCTGTTTGCAGGAAATGCAGGAAACGACCGAGTTGAAATTTCTTTGTGGGGCCTTCCTGGCCTCACACCACGCAACATATTTTCGTCACATGTGGTGATAATGTTGTGCGGTCACCTCCTTTCTGGCTTTGACCAGGGTAGGAATGACCTCTTCCGGAATGCCCTTTTCCCTTAGGATCCGGCTTTCCACCGCCATGCCGACAAACGCAGCTGCGGTAAGTCTTGGAACAGACATGGTACTTGCTGAAGCAAGTCCCTTCTTAGCGGCAGAGGCCATAAGACCTCTGTAAGCATCTCTTGAAGTTCCGGGTACCAAGTCCTTCTTGGCCAATCCGGAGCCATGAGTATAGTTCTTACTCCTCTACGTCTTATAATTCTCAGCACCTTAGGTATGAGAAGCAGAGGAGGGAACACATACACCGACTGGTACACCCACGGTGTTACCAGAACGTCCACAGCTATTGCCTGAGGGTCTCTTGACCTGACGCAATACCTGTCCCGTTTTTTGTTCAGACGGGACGCCATCATGTCCACCTTTGGTATTTCCCAACGGTTTACAATCATGTGGAAAAAACTTCCCGATGAAGTTTCCACTCTCCCGGGTGGAGGCCGTGCCTGCTGAGGAAGTCTGCTTCCCAGTTTCCATTCCCGGGATGAAACACTGCTGACAGTGCTATCACATGATTTTCCGCCCAGCGAAAAGTCCTTGCAGTTTTTGCCATTGCCCTCCTGCTTCTTGTGTCGCCCTGTCTGTTTACGTGGGCGACTGCCGTGATGTTTTTCCCACTGGATCAATACCGGCTGACCTTGAAGCAGAGGTCTTGCTAAGCTTAGAGCATTATAAATTTACCCTTCGCTCCAGTATATTTATGTGGAGAAAAGTCTCCAGACTTGATCACACTCCCTGGAAATTTTTTCCTTGTGTGACTGCTCCCCAGCCTCTCGGGCTGGGCTCCGTGGTCACCAGCATCCAATCCTGAATGCCGAATCTGCGGCCCTCTAGAAGATGAGCACTCTATAACCACCACAGGAGAGACACCCTTGTCCTTGGATATAGGGTTATCCGCTGATGCATCTGAAGATGCGATCCGGACCATTTGTCCAGCAGATCCCACTGAAAAGTTCTTGCGTGAAATCTGCCGAATGGAATTGCTTCGTAGGAAGCCACCATTTTTACCAGGACCCTTGTGCAATGATGCACTGTTTTTAGGAGGTTCCCGACTAGCTCGGATAACTCCCTGGCTTTCTCTTCCGGGAGAAACACCTTTTTCTGGACTGTGTCCAGAATCATCCCTAGGCACAGCAGACGTGTCGTCGGGATCAGCTGCGATTTTGGAATATTTAGAATCCACCCGTGCTGTTGTAGCAGTATCCTAGATAGTGCTACTCCGACCTCCAACTGTTCCCTGGACTATGCCCTTATCAGGAGATCGTCCAAGTAAGGGATAATTAAGACGCCTTTTCTTCGAAGAAGAATCATCATTTCGGCCATTACCTTGGTAAAGACCCGGGGTGCCGTGGACAATCCAAACGGCAGCGTCTGAAACTGATAGTGACAGTTCTGCACCACGAACCTGAGGTACCCTTAGTGAGAAGGGCAAATTTGGGACATAGAGGTAAGCATCCCTGATGTCCCGGGACACTATATAGTCCCCTTCTTCCTGGTTCGTTATCACTGCTCTGAGTGACTCCATCTTGATTTGAACCTTTGTAAGTGTTCAAAAATTTTTTTTTTTTTTTTTTTAGAATAAGTCTCACCTAGCCTTCTGGCTTCAGTACCACAATATAGTGTGGAATAATACCCCTTTTCTTGTAGTAGGAGGGGTAATTTAATTATCACCTGCTGGGAATACAGCTTGTGAATTTTTTCCCATACTGCCTCCTTGTCGGAGGGAGACCTTGGTAAAGCAGACTTCAGGAGCCTGCGAAGGGGAAACGTCTCGACATTCCAATCTGTACCCCTGGGATACTACTTGTAGGATCCAGGGGTCCTGTACGGTCTCAGCGCCATGCTGAGAACTTGTCAGAAGCGGTGGAACGCTTCTGTTCCTGGGAATGGGCTGCCTGCTGCAGTCCTCTTCCCTTTCCTCTATCCCTGGGCAGATATGATCCTATAGGGACGAAAGGACTGAGGCTGAAAAGACGGTGTCTTTTTCTGCAGAGATGTGACTTAGGGTAAAAACGGTGGATTTTCCAGCAGTTGCCGTGGCCACCAGGTCCGATGGACCGACCCCAAATAACTCCTCTTCCTTTATACGGCAATACACCTTTGTGCCGTTTGGAATCTGCATCACCTGACCACTGTCGTGTCCATAACATCTTCTGGCAGTTATGGACATCGCATTTACTCTTGATGCCAGAGTGCAAATATCCCTCTGTGCATCTCGCATATATAGAAATGCATCCTTTAAATGCTCTATAGTCAATAAAATACTGTCCCTGTCAAGGGTATCAATATTTTTAGTCAGGGAATCCGACCAAGCCCCCCCAGCTCTGCACATCCAGGCTGAGGCGATCGCTGGTCGCAGTATAACACCAGTATGTGTGTATATACTTTTTATGATATTTTCCAGCCTCCTGTCAGCTGGTCCTTGAGGACGGCCCTATCTATAGACGGTACCGCCACTTGTTTTGATAAGCATGTGAGCGCCTTATCCACCCTAAGGGGTGTTTCCCAACGCGCCTTAACTTCTGGCGGGAAAGGGTATACCGCCCATAATTTTCTATCGGGGGGAACCCACGCATCATCACACACTTTATTTAATTTATCTGATTCAGGAAAAACTATGGTAGTTTTTTCACATCCCACATAATACCCTCTTTTGTGGTACTTGTAGTATCAGAAATATGTAACACCTCCTTCATTGCCCTTAACGTGTGGCCCTAATAAGGAATACGTTTGTTTATTCACCGTCGACACTGGATTCAGTGTCCCTGTCTGTGTCTGTGTCGACCGACTAAAGTAAACGGGCGTTTTAAAACCCCTGACGGTGTTTTTGAGACGTCTGGACCGGTACTAATTGTTTGTCGGCCGTCTCATGTCGTCAACCGACCTTGCAGCGTGTTGACATTATCACGTAATTCCCTAAATAAGCCATCCATTCCGGTGTCGACTCCCTAGAGAGTGACATCACCATTACAGGCAATTGCTCCGCCTCCTCACCAACATCGTCCTCCTACATGTCGACACACACGTACCGACACACAGCACACACACAGGGAATGCTCTGATAGAGGACAGGACCCACTAGCCCTTTGGAGAGACAGAGGGAGAGTTTGCCAGCACACACCAAAAACGCTATAATTATATAGGGACAACCTTATATAAGTGTTTTCCCTTATAGCATCTTTTTTATATATTTCTAACGCCAAATTAGTGCCCCCCCTCTCTGTTTTAACCCTGTTTCTGTAGTGCAGTGCAGGGGAGAGCCTGGGAGCCTTCCCTCCAGCCTTTCTGTGAGGGAAAATGGCGCTGTGTGCTGAGGAGATAGGCCCCGCCCCTTTTTCGGCGGCCTCGTCTCCCGCTCTTAACGGATTCTGGCAGGGGTTAAATATCTCCATATAGCCTCCGGAGGCTATATGTGAGGTATTTTTAGCCAAAATAGGTATTCATTTGCCTCCCAGGGCGCCCCCCTCCCAGCGCCCTGCACCCTCAGTGACTGCCGTGTGAAGTGTGCTGAGAGGAAAATGGCGCACAGCTGCAGTGCTGTGCGCTACCTTTAGAAGACTGAGGAGTCTTCTGCCGCCGATTCTGGACCTCTTCTTACTTCAGCATCTGCAAGGGGGCCGGCGGCAAGGCTCCGGTGACCATCCAGGCTGTACCTGTGATCGTCCCTCTGGAGCTGATGTCCAGTAGCCAAGAAGCCAATCCATCCTGCCCGCAGGTGAGTTCACTTCTTCTCCCCTAAGTCCCTCGTTGCAGTGATCCTGTTGCCAGCAGGACTCACTGTAAAATAAAAAACCTAAGCTAAACTTTTCTAAGCAGCTCTTTAGGAGAGCCACCTAGATTGCACCCTTCTCGGCCGGGCACAAAAATCTAACTGGCTTGGAGGAGGGTCATAGGGGGAGGAGCCAGTGCACACCACCTGATCGGAAAGCTTTACTTTTGTGCCCTGTCTCCTGCGGAGCCGCTATTCCCCATGGTCCTTTCAGGAACCCCAGCATCCACTAGGACGATAGAGAAATAATATTTAATCTTACTGGGGAACATACCAAAACTGTCCCACCAGGAGGGTATATGTGGTGCTGAAGTTACCATTACTATTGCAGAGCTGTAAACACACGGAATGTGTAACATCTGGTAGAAGTATGCAATGAGAACCACGTAGCTGCCCAAATGAATCACTGTGCTTCACCGGCAACGTGGCACTCAACAATCCGGTAGAAAGGGCCTTTACACTGTAAGGAATAGGTTTTCCTATTACCATGGTGTAACAGCCAATCTCAGCAGTGATTCACTGAGCAATTGTATGTTTTGACACAGGCCAACTCCATTTGTAGGCATCATAGAGGAACAGAAGAGCATGTGATTTTCTGACACCAAACAACCATGCGACATAGAACATCAAGGTGCTAATGTCACTAATGAGTGAAGAGATCCCACTTACTCCTTAGGTTGGGTACACACTAAGATAGTAACATAGTAAAGGTTGAAAAAAAGACAATTGTCCATCGAGTTCAACCTGTTAGTGATCTCCTACATTGTAATCATTTTAAGACTAATTTTAAATATGGTGAATGTCTAGCCGTTATGTCAAGTACTCCTTTTTTTTCTTTTATTGTATTTTATTACTGCAGTGCATGATTTTCCCACCATATCCTTATCCATTAGGAACTCATCTAACCCTTTCTTAAAAGTAATCCGCCATTACTACTACCTCAGGCAGGGAATTCCAAATACATATTGTCCTTACTGTGAAGCAACCTTTCTGTCTGTGTGTGAAATCTCCTCTCCACTAACCTAAGCGGGTGCCCATGGGTCCTTTGTGATGATCTTACCAAAAACAAGTCCCCCGCTAGCTCTGTTTATTGTTGACTTACATATTTGTAAATGTTAATCATGTCTTCTCTAAATCTCCTTTTTTCCAGTGTAAACATTCCTAGCCTATCAGGCCTTTCCTCGTATTCTAGCATCTCCATCCCCTTAATCAATTTGGATGACAGTCTTTGCACCTTTTCTAGTTCCAGGATACCTTGTTTGCTGCATTCATACTTTGGGTACTACCGCTAAGTTTGTTATCTAAGTGAACACCTAAATCTTTTTCCAATACCGAATCCCCTAGTTTCTCCCCATTTAGTATGTAGGTAGTATTTTTGTTCTTCCTACCAAAGTGCATAACCTTACATTTGTCTATATTGAACCGCATTCCCCCTTTTATTACCCACGATTCCAATTTAAAAAAGTAGTTCTGTAGAATCTTAGCATCCCCCTCTGAATTTATAACCTTACACAATTTGGTATTGGCTGCAAAAATTTACACTGTACTTTCTAAACCTAATTATAGATCATTTATGAAAATGTTAAACAATGGTCCAAGTACAGACCCTTGTGGTACACAACTTAGTACTTCAGACCAATTCGAAAACGTTCCATTTACCACCACTCGGCTGCTCTCTTTTATTTAACCAATTTCTAACCCAATTGCATATTGTGCTCCCTAGCCCAAACTCCCTTAATTTGTAGGCAAGTCTCATGTGATGCACTGTATCAAAAGCTTATGCAAAGTCTAAAAAGATCACATCCACCTCTATACCCTGATCTAGGTTCGCACTGTTTCATAAAAGCCTATTAAGTTAGTTTGACATGATCTATCCTTCAGAAATCTGTGTTAGTTCCTTTTAATAACCTTATTGGTTTCAAGGAACTCCTGTATTCTCTCTTAAAATACCTTCCAGTACTTTCCCCACTATAGATGTAATATTTACTGGTCTATAATTACTCGGTTCAGATTTACTTCCCTTTTTAAATATCGGCACTACTTCCGCTATACGCCAGTCATTGGGGACCATGCCTGATGTAAGAGTCATTGAAAATCAAATATAGGGGTCTTGCTAATTTGAGTGTAGCTCCATGAGAACGTTTAGGTGAATTCCGTCGAGACCAAGCGATTTATTAACCTTATTTTTTTTTAAAAATCTGTCGCAGACTACATCCTTGCTTAAATAGGCATTAAACAGTGGGACATTATCATTGTTGGGGTTATGTGTCAATCCCACCATCTGGTCCACTCTTGTGAATACAGAGGAGATAAACTTGTTTAATTTTCTGCTTTTTTATTGTCGTCTTTGGTTAGGACGCCCAAATTGCTTTTTATAGGGCATATACTCTCTCTTTTTAATCTTTGTTGTTCATGTATTTAAAAAACATTTTGGGGTTTGTTTCACTATCCTTTGCTATTAGCTTTTCCGTTTCTATTTTAGAAGCTCGGATTTCTTTTTTGCATATTTTATTATAATCCTTATAGTACTGGAATGACTCTGCCTTCCTGTCCGATTTATACTTTTTGAAAGCTTGCCTCTTTTTTGCCATTAGTGCCTTAATCTTTTTGTTAAACGACATTGGTTTGGAATTATTACTCCTTCGTTTGCTGGCCATGGGAATGAACTTACGTGTATAACTAGCGAGCAATATTTTTAATACGTCAAATTTTTTAGTAGTATTCTTGACTTGAAACAAAATTTCCCAGTCAATGTCACTTAAATCATCCCTCATCATGTCACAGTTAACTTTGCTAAAGTTTAGAGTCTTAGTTAAGCCTATATAGGGCTGCTTGTGAAAACGGATATTGAATGTGACCATATTGTGGTCGTTATTTCCCATGGGTTCCCCTACTATAGTATTTGATATCAAATCCCCATTGTTTGTTTGTACCAGGTCTAAGATTTCATTGTATTTAGTTGGTTCCTCAGGTAGTTGAAGTAAATAGTGATCATTTAGTGCGTTTAAAAATCTATTAAAATGACTGACAGATTAGGAAGGAAGATTTATGCACTGTATTGATAAAGTAGTTAATACATTACCAATATATTTGAGGAAGACAACCACGACAGACTGACATTCTGAGAATGTCCGGGTAGCTCAAGCATCATGGCCAATCTAGAACTAACAGTACCTGGATTCAACCTGACTTTATTGCATCTGTCTACAGTTATTTTTATTTTTTTTAGAAATTATTTTATTGAGGTATTGCATAAGAAAGATTACATTTTTATGTATAGCAAGCCATTAACAGTAGCCAAAAAGGATACAAAACAGCTTAAGTAGTGAATATGGCTGATCAGATACCTAGAATTTTTGGTAAGATGAGGGGAGGAAGAGACAGGAAGGTAAGGATTGAAAGTTCAGGGTCCATTAGTAAAGGGAAAAAAAAGGGGGGGGGGGGTACGTTGGTGCAACTGGGCATGGTGCCGCTCTAATGGTTACGAGTGCTAGTCTCGTGATAAGATATCCAAGGAGACCAGATGTTTTTAAATCTATGCGGACACTTTCGTGTAGGTAGCTAGTGACATACTCAAGGTAATAGGTGTGCCAAATTGAGTCGTGTAAGCCAGAGGAAGAGGGGGGAGTCAAGCTTCTTCAAGTTAGCTGCAATAGTACAATTAGCAAATGTGTCTAATAAGGGCTATTTCACATGCTGCGGGTGTGGCTGGATGGCTTTTTGCCATGCCGGTATTCTTATGAATAATATATAAGGAGTAGTGTCCTTTCACACCACACGGACCGGCTGCCGGGTTGCAACCAGAAATATTCACTAAAAAGCCTGGCTGCCGTGCCGTCCTTGTAGGCAGTGAACCGAGTGTGTGAATGGGAGCTTTCACACACACGTTTTTTTTGCAGTCGCTGCTGCAGGGCATGCGCACAGCATTACACACGGCTCAAAGCTATTGTGTGTGAAAGGCACTGCCGGATAGCAAAAAGCTGGACAAAATTTGACCGGCTTTTTGCCATCCGGTGAAAACCGGAGTGTGTGAAACAGGCCTAAGAGCTTAGGTATATTTGTCACAGTTTAGGATAGGGCGTGGGAGAATGGAGAATGGCAAGTTGAGGAGTTTGATGCCTGTAAGACATAGGTCTGCAAACTCAATCTCATTACCCCACACAGGGCATGTTTTCCAGGTCTCCTCACAGAATCACATGTGAAATAATTAACTCCACCTGTGGACCTTTTAAAATGTGTCTGTGAGTAATTAATACACCTGTGCACCTGCTGGGTGACCTGCAAAACATGCACTGTGTGGGGTAATGAGCACCGTGTTTGCAGACCTATGCTGTAATAGAAGAAATGAGGCGATGTATCGTGACCCAGGAATGTTTCATCTTAGGGCAGCTCCAGCATATGTGTGCCAGGGTGCCCTCTCCAGCATCTATCTGATGACAGAGGATATACATCTCTAATGCGGGAAGGTACCAAGTACCACCGGTATAGGCGCTTAAGTGTTTCTCGAATCCTGACGCAAATTGAGGCAGTTACAGTGGATTGCCGAATTTTAATCCATTCCTCCAGCTTGAGAGTCTCGCCAAGGTCTCTCTCCCAAGCCAACTCGTGGGATCCGTTGGGAGGTTGATTATGGGCAATGAGCCCTTTAGAATCAGAGCGACCAAGACAAAATGTATAGAGGTGTGAAAGTTCGAGCGGAGGCAGAGCACTCAAAACTTTACTCTAGGTCTTTTACCTGATCATATGAACCTGGAGACTAACCGCCGAACTGTCAACTGAGCTGTAGACATGGCTATCACATTGAAAGTCCCACTACATATTTATACTGAAGACCGGTCTCGAGAAGGGGTGGCTAATAAACAGGTTGGTGCTGATATGCTGGCGTTCGGAATGCCGGCGATCAAAATACTGGCGTGGCATACCGAAGGTTAGAATCCCAACAGGGTTTGGGTAAGTACAGTATGTTAACGCTCCTGCCGAACCTATTCTTCCCGCAGCCCAGACCTAACTCCCTCCCCCAGTGGTGCCTAACCCTACCCTCCAGTTCCCACAGCCTAACCCTAACCCTCCTTTGGGGATGCCTATACCTAACCGCTCCCTCCCTGCAGCCTAAATCTAAGCTACCTCTCCTAACATCCCCCCAGGGTTACCCCTCTGGCGACCCAACAACAGTCATTGTCGGGATTGTGATCATATTCGGATGCTGGCTCGGCATTCAGAGCAGTGTCGGGATTCCGGGGGCCAGTATTTCGACATGCCGGGATCCCGACCAGATCCTCAGTAAGCAACCTTCCAGCTGTTGTAGAACTACATCTCCCAGCATACCCTACCATTTGGCCATGCTAAAACGGTTGACGGGAAACAGCTGGTGAGCCGCTTAATGTCGACCCCTGATCTAGAGGCATATGCATACGCTCAATATAAAAGGTTAATTATTAATGACATTAAATACAAAACCGTAATCTCAAAAGCCACTTACTTCCAGACATTAAGTAGATTCCATTGGGATCCACTGCAAGGCTCGTTACTGCATCCAGATGTGCAACCATTGAATGAATGGTCTTCCCTGGAAGACATAATTGTCACAATGTTATTACTATTGGTCTAGATTAGCTTGAGGTGCATACTTTGAAAAAAAAGACAAAACATCCAGCATAGATTTACAGTTCCATTAATGTTGAAGCCAAATGTGACATGAAAAGGTATAGCACACAGCAAATAAATGGAGGCCATAAGAAACAAGGCACGGCGCTCTAAATCACAACATCGAGTGTGTAAAATGATGACAATGGGCCTACTGATATAAAATAGGTAACGAAGGACCCCGCAAAAGAAAACATGCAAAACAAAAATTATGAATATAACTCAAAGAAAGTGTAAAACGGAATGTAAAAAGGACTTTCAGACTACATTTAATAGCTTTGGTAATAAATAAGTAGTATTTGCTGTACACTCCAATTACATAGTCATCTCCCTCACAGAATAAAATGGGTATTAAATACATGGGGCAAATCATTATGAACAGTTCAGAATAACATTATTACAGACACTTTTTTCAACTTTGTACCATATAAAAAAATGTACATTATCGGGCTAATTCTGAGTTACGAGCAAAGCAAACAAAGGGGTACATTCAATAAGAGTCAGAAACTGCCGTCTTGACAGAAAGACGTCAGTTTCCAACTGGAATAGGTCGGAAGGGGTTCCGACCTAATTCAATACGGGCAAATTTTACCCGACTTGTCAGAAAGCAGGTAGATCGGCGGAATACCAGCCGATCCACCTGCTGCTGTCGGAAACGGGGCCAAATCCGACAGGTTTTGGCCCCCTTTCCGACAAACTCAATCCGACTTAAAAACAAGTCGGATTGAGGTGAGGCGACGGGGAGCGATGCGGCGGGCTACGGGATTGGGGATGAGAGGTACCTTGACGGCTGTCCCCCGGCCAGGCACCTCCCTCCCTGCAGTGCCTCCCCTGCCGCCGCAAACATGTCCCCCGCTGCCAGCACCGGCCGCCGATCTCAGCTCCCCTGCCGGCGGCTTCCACTCACTGTTCCTCCTGCCGCTGCTGTCAGTGTACCCGGCGGCCGCTGGCAGCAGCGGCAGGACTAGACACAGGGAACGGCAAAATCTGACAGTCGGATTTGGCTGCTCTTTTGAATAGGGGCTGTCGGGTCCAGTCCGACAACTGCATGTCGGAATGGACCTGACTCTTGTTGAATATACCCCAAAGAGTAACTCTGCACCATGTTGCACTACAGTTGGTACAGATGTAAAATGTGCAGAGATTTAGATATGGTGAGGGCGTGTCCTAGCTCACATATACATTGCAGTGTAAAAATGAAGCTGCCCAGCATGTGTGGGCTACATGCAAAAGCAGATAGTATTTACCCTGCATGCAACAGAATGACAGTTTACACCCTTGCACTGTAGCATGGCCTGTCCAGGTGCAAATTAACACTTATTTTTAAGGCTCTCAACTCATTTATCAATGATAGATTAGTCCTTTTTTTCCATTAGCAGAAATAATTTCAAAGTGTGTCAACATTTGCAGACCAAAAGCCTGTGTTCCGCAATCTGAGCATATGTTAGATGAAGGGAAATTTGTAAAATACCTAGATAACAATTTCAGCAATGAACAAATTTAAATAACATTTAACAGATCAACATATAGTACTAAGGGGGTAATTCAGATCTGATCGCTAGGCTGCGTGTTTTGCCGTCCTGCAATCAGACAGTCGCCGCCTACAGGGGAAGTGTATTTTCGATGTGCAAGTGTGCGATCCTATGTGTTAGCAGAGCTGCAAAAAATTAGTTTGTGCAGTCTGTGCGCAGCCCAGGACTTACTCCTCCAGTGCGAAGGAATCCTGCTGATCGGGGCCTGCGTTTTTCTGGACACTCCCTGTAACCGGTCAGTTGCCACCCACAAACAGCCTCTTCCTGTCAATCACCTTGCGTACGCCCGTGCGAATGGATCCTTCGCAACATCCCATTGTTGACCGTCGATGCCCGTTGTAGCTGTCAGACGCGCCTGCGCATTGCGGTGCATACGCAATTTGGTCCTGATCACCCATGGTGCGAAAAACGCACAGCAGCAAAATGCGGTTAGAATCTCAACAGTCAGAATCCCAACAGGGTACTGGGATTAGGGGTCAGCATTAGGGGGGAGTCTGATGGGTACAGTTAGATTGCGGGAAGGGAGGTTAGAATTAGGGTGATAATACCGCAATGCGTCGGAATCCCAACTGCTGGGATTTTTGTACCCAGCCTGTACGAGGTCAAATGAGAAAATGATGCTTGATACTAATCACAGTAATATCTTCAATAGGATAAGAACATGGTGCAGGAGGAAGGTTGACAATAGTGAGAGAGGAAGGGGCCAGCAGAGGAAGCACCTGATTAGTATAGTCTTATACACTCTGTATGCTCACTAGGGGCCTGACAGAGTCGCACTGACCTATGTGCACAGACACAGTTTCTGCACAATGCACACGTGCAGAAGCCAATACACATTGCTGTGCATGTCCGCCCTATTTTGAATTGGATGGAACTTGGCCAGATTTGACCTTCAGGATGTTTCAGGGTGGAAACTGGGCGATGACAATGCGACCACGCGTAACCACCCTGACTTGTGGGAGCGTCGTGGGTGGGTATCAACAGCTCAGCACAAGTGGTGTGTAACAGGGAAGGGAGTCAAGCCTCTGACTGTTCTCTAGAATGAGGCTGGTGCAAGTGCAGATACTAATGACAGATGTGGTGAGTGGCGTAATCATCAGTGAGCCTCACCGCATTTCACTTGCACAAACTCCTGCACTACTTGATTGGATTCTTGCATTTGCATAAGCTGATAAATCAGTATCCAGTGGCTGCCTGTACCTATGGCCACATTTGACCATGACTGAGGCAAGCCCATGGATTCTCTGATTGGGTCGGGGGTGTTCAAAGCTCAGAGAGAGAAGATTGTGAGAGAAAGTACCAGGCAACAAGCTTCTGCCTTACATTTTTTAAGTTGTGTTTGAAAAATGACAGGAGCGGATTGGTTAGTACTTTATCTCTTACAATTTTATCTCTCTCCAAGCTGTGATTAATACCCCCCATAAAAGTTGTATTATAATAATTAGTGCACTTTCTAAAACCAAAGCAACTTCTGCTTTCCTTTCTTTCCTCATATAAGACACAGCAGCAGCACTGTAGATCACTGTAGACACTTTGATGTGTTATCAGACCTATTCCACACTCTTCAGCAGTGACTGCAGCAAGTCACTATGAAATGATTGGAGTGAGATCTTTTCTAGTTCAGTTTCTTTCTTAGGGCCATTCTGAAAGCTGGAGCCTGGCGGCAAATGTCTCCGTTATCTCTTGAGGTTACGCAACTGTCCACACTCATTATTCGCTCCCATTCACGATTGCAGGACCTTCTTCAGGCTACACCCACTCCGTGGAACGCTCTTCCCTGCCATATAATCCCATCTAGTCTCCAAACCTTCATGCGTTCCCTGAAAACTCACCTCTTCAGGCAAACTTACAAAAAATTCTGGAATTGCCCAAATAACCTTCATGAACTTTCCTATCCAATTAAATTTCCACTGTACAGTCCACCAATGTCCTCTATCTTTACCATCCTCCTGACCTCAGGCTAACATTGCTGTGTGACCATATATTATACAGCCCCCCAAGAACCTTTGCAATCTGGTGGACTATTATTACACAACAGATAACTCCTAAACTTGTATATAAAGGCCTATTTCCCTAGATTGTGAGCTTGCGAGCAGGGCCTTCCGTACCTCTATGACGGTTTGTTATTACCCAGTTTTGTTTTATCACGGTTGTTTCCAACTGTAAAGTCCAATGGGAAACGAGTAATTGGAGTTCTGAGTGACATATTTCAGTGGGGCAATTTGTGAAGTGAGTACAAAGTCATCATCAACCTCCCACAATAGACCCACAGAGGATATCTGTTATATACGAAGCATTAGAATAGGCTAGACATAAGGCCCATAGCACTGGGTTACACAAATATTAGACAACAGTTCTGTCAGCTACAATATTATGCAGCCTGGGAATGTTGAGCTCGGACCTAGGGGATATTGGTACTGTAACTTACTATTATTATATTTTATTTATAAGGCGCCGCAAGTGTTTGCCGCCGCCGCCGCCATACAAAGAGCTGTACAGGGAGACCAAACTTAACATTACAGTACATAAATAATAAAAATGGAGTACAGGTAACAAAGAACACCACAATTCTTAAAACATAATACAGTTTAGATGTAAGTAGCGAGTAAGTGATCAGCGTACTACTAGGAGCTGGTGCCCATAGATAGAGATGAGCCTTTACCAGCAGGAGAAAAAGCGAGTAAAGATGGTCGCAGAGTAGGAGAGGGCGGTGAATGAAATGTGCCGAGAAGAGGATTTTGACAAGAGGAAAGAGGGCCCTGCTCTGAGGAGCTTACCATCTAGTAGGAAGGGGCGATAGACAGATGACATGAGGTGCAAGCAAGCGGGAGGTAGCCTGATGGCAGTATGTAAGCAAAGCAGAGATGGTCAAGGCATGAGGCAGGGGGATGGAGGAGCGGCCTCAGGACTAGGTTATGCATCGGAAGAATACGCTTTGATGAATAGGTGGGTTTTCAGTGCCCGTTTGAAGCTTTTTTTTTTTATTTTAATTCTTTATTTTTCATTTTGTAATATAAAACATTTTCCAAATATGTCAACATACATATCAAAAATAGAACGTATACAACAGTCATATGACTCAACAGCTGTAGTTATAGACATCAGTAAGTGTTTGCAGCAAAAGGGAATCAGCAGATTCATTTATATTATCTTAAACCGTGTAACGTTCAATATAATTTGCAAAATCTAAAGTCAAGAGCAGCCCCATGACGGTATCGCTTATTAATATATCATGTATTTAAGGTATGAGGCATTCGACATTTGGAACAAATAGATAAAGAAGATGACAAGGGGAAGAAGAGAGAGAGGGGGGAAGAAGAATGGGGAGGGAAGTGGGCCACATACGTTGAATATATCTAAGCTAAGGCGGAGGCCCTAAGAACCTCCGTCAGCAGTGTATAGTCAGGGTGCATAGTCAGCATAGGTTTAAGTAGTCTTGAATTCAATCCAAGGAAGCCAAGTAGCTATATAGTCTGAGTATTTGTCTAAGGCGGTAGAATAAACATCCTCCATATGCATGTAAAAATCAATGCGTTGGAACCATTCCCATAATGTCGGTGGGTTAGTGGATCTCCAATGTACCGGGACTACAGCTCTTGCTGCGTTGTTTAGGTGTTTAATGAGGGATTTCTTGTAGCGAGAGAGGGGTATATCTGAATGTGATAATAACCAAAAATCTGGGCCCAGCGGGACTGAGCCACCCAAAATCTGTGTGGATAGTTCCATGATCGTTTTCCAGAATGGGGCAATTGACGGGCAGTCCCACCATATATGGATCAGTGTGCCCGTACCCGTACCACATCGCCAACACAGAGGGGAGACCGAGGGGTAGAATTTGTGTAGAAGTGACGGGCATCTATACCATCTCGTCAGTAATTTGTATTGCGTTTCTACAATGTCCAGACTAGTGGAGCATTGTGCCATAACCTTGCAGTGTGTGTCCCAGTGGATCTTGATTCCCCGGTGTATTAAGTCTTTATCCCATGTGTCACAAAAAGAGGGGACAGTAGGAAAGGAGCCCTGTTGAAGAATTTTGTAGATACCGGACACTACGTGTAAGGGGGTTATCCCTTGATTACACATGGATTCAAAGGGAGTAAGAGCTTTATAAAAATCTATCGCCTCTCGTTGTGAGGTAACAAAATGGTGTACCTGAAGGTAAAACCAATAGTCTTTAGCGGGAATATCGCCCGCACTCTGTATTTCAGAGAACGTTTTGATTTTGCCATGTGTAAGCAAGTGTCCCACCCTAGTCACACCCGCCCTCTCCCATCTAGAAGCAATCTTATTGGACCTTCCTGGGGGGAACAACGGGTTCTCAAAGATAGGCCTAAGGGCTGTTCGTCTAGACAAAATTCCCATCTTGTAGCGAAGCGTCCGCCATAAAGCTAAAGTGGGCCCCACTGTGGGATGCGATGAGCGGCTAAAACTAGGAAGCCAGGGCACTGTCTGTAGGTTAAGATTGGTAGAAGACGATTCCAGTTCAACCCACTGCTTTCTATGTGGGATGGGACGGGACCAGTCCACCACTCTGTGCAGTAACGTGGCATGGTAGTATGCGGAAATCATAGGCAATTGTTGTCCACCTTGGGATTTCAATCTAGATAAATGGCTATGCTTGAACCTAGGTTTCCGGCCACCCCATATAAAGTGGCTTATCGCCTTGTGTGCTTCAGCTAAAAATTGAGAGGGAAGTTTCAAAGGAATAGTTTGAAAAAGGTATAGCAATCTGGGAAGAATGTTCATCTTTACTATATTTATGCGGCCTAGCCATGAGAACCTCTGTGTGAGCCAGTGCCTCATCTCCTGTCTCAATTTACGGAGTAGAGGGGTATGATTAATAGCAATCATAGTGGTAAGTGTCGATGGAATCTGAATTCCTAGATATGTGATATGGGATTTTTGCCATGTAAATTGGAACGATTGTGATAAGAGGGATGCCGTGGCAGATGGAAGCGCGATATTCATTGCCATGGATTTTGAATAATTGATTTTAAAATTCGACATATCTCCGAACCGTGCGAATTCCTTCACAAGGTTGGGTAGAGAAAATAAGATTTTACTTACCGATAAAACTATTTCTCGTAGTCCGTAGTGGATGCTGGGACTCCGTAAGGACCATGGGGAATAGCGGCTCCGCAGGAGACAGGGCACAAAATAAAAGCTTGAGATATCAGGTGGTGTGCACTGGCTCCTCCCCCTATGACCCTCCTCCAAGCCAGTTAGGATACTGTGCCCGGACGAGCGTACATAATAAGGAAGGATATTGAATCCCGGGTAAGACTCATACCAGCCACACCAATCACACCGTACAACCTGTGATCTGAACCCAGTTAACAGTATGATAAACGTAGGAGCCTCTGAAAAGATGGCTCACAACAATAAACAACCCGATTTTTGTAACAATAACTATATACAAGTATTGCAGACAATCCGCACTAGGGATGGGCGCCCAGCATCCACTACGGACTACGAGAAATAGATTTATCGGTAAGTAAAATCTTATTTTCTCTAACGTCCTAAGTGGATGCTGGGACTCCGTAAGGACCATGGGGATTATACCAAAGCTCCCAAACGGGCGGGAGAGTGCGGATGACTCTGCAGCACCGAATGAGAGAACTCCAGGTCCTCCTCAGCCAGGGTATCAAATTTGTAGAATTTAGCAAACGTGTTTGCCCCTGACCAAGTAGCTGCTCGGCAAAGTTGTAAAGCCGAGACCCCTCGGGCAGCCGCCCAAGATGAGCCCACTTTCCTTGTGGAATGGGCTTTTACTGATTTTGGCTGTGGCAATCCTGCCACGGAATGTGCAAGCTGAATTGTACTACAAATCCAACGAGCAATCGTCTGCTTTGAAGCAGGAGCACCCAGCTTGTTGGGTGCATACAGGATAAACAGCGAGTCAGTTTTCCTGACTCCAGCCGTCCTGGAAACATATATTTTCAAGGCCCTGACAACGTCCAGCAACTTAGAGTCCTCTAAGTCCCTAGTAGCCGCAGGTACCACAATAGGTTGGTTCATGTGAAATGCAGAAACCACCTTAGGTAGAAATTGAGGACGAGTCCTCAATTCCGCCCTGTCAGAATGAAAATTTAGGTAAGGGCTTTTACATGATAAAGCCGCCAATTCTGACACACGCCTAGCTGAAGCCAAGGCCAACAGCATCGACACCTTCCACGTGAGATATTTTAAATCTACCGTAGACAATGGTTCAAACCAGTGTGATTTTAGAAATCTTAACACAACATTGAGATCCCAAGGTGCCACTGGAGGCACAAAAGGAGGCTGTATGTGCAGCACCCCTTTCACAAATGTCTGAACTTCAGGTACTGAAGCCAGTTCTTTCTGGAAGAATATCGACAGGGCCGAAATTTGAACCTTAATGGACCCTAATTTTAGGCCCATAGACAGTCCTGTTTGCAGGAAATGCAAGAAACGACCCAGTTGAAATTCCTGTGTAGGGGCCTTCTTGGCCTCACACCACGCAACATATTTACGCCAAATGCGGTGATAATGTTTTGCGGTTACTTCCTTTCTGGCTTTTACCAGAGTAGGGATGACTTCTTCTGGAATGCCCTTGTCCTTCAGGATCCGGCGTTCAACCGCCATGCCGTCAAACGCAGCCGCGGTAAGTCTTGGAACAGACAAGGCCCCTGCAGTAGCAGGTCCTGTCTTAGAGGTAGAGGCCATAGTTCGTCCGTGAGCATCTCTTGAAGTTCCGGGTACCAAGACCTTCTTGGCCAATCCGGAACCACGAGTATAGTTCTTACTCCTCTCCTTCTTATGATTCTCAATACTTTCGGTATGAGGGGCAGAGGAGGGAATACATACACTGACTGGTACACCCACGGCGTTACCAGAGCGTCCACTGCTATTGCCTGAGGGTCCCTTGACCTGGCGCAATATCTGTCCAGTTTTTTGTTTAGACGTGACGCCATCATGTCCACCTTTGGTCTTTCCCAACGGTTTACAATTTGGTGGAAGACTTCTGGGTGAAGTCCCCACTCTCCCGGGTGAAGGTCGTGTCTGCTGAGGAAGTCTGCTTCCCAGTTGTCCACTCCCGGAATGAACACTGCTGACAGTGCTATCACATGATTTTCCGCCCAGCGAAGAATCCTTGCAGTTTCTGCCATTGCCCTCCTGCTTCTCGTGCCGCCCTGTCTGTTTATGTGGGCGACTGACGTGATGTTGTCCGACTGGATCAACACCGCCTGACCCTGAAGCAGAGGTTTTGCTTGAATTAAGGCATTGTAAATGGCCCTTAGTTCTAGAATGTTTATATGAAGAGATGTTTCCATGCTTGACCACAAGCCCTGGAAATTCCTTCCCTGTGTGACTGCTCCCCAGCCTCTCAGGCTGGCATCCGTGGTTACCAGGATCCAATCCTGAATGCCAAATCTGCGGCCCTCTAGTAGATGAGCCCTCTGAAGCCACCACAGGAGAGACACCCTTGTCCTTGGCGACAGGGTTATCCGTTGATGCATCTGAAGATGCGATCCGGACCATTTTCCCAGTAGATCCCACTGAAAAGTTCTTGCATGGAATCTTCCGAATGGAATCGCTTCGTAAGAAGCCACCATTTTTCCCAGGACCCTTGTGCACTGATGCACTGAGACCTGTCCTGGTTTTAGGAGGTTCCTGACTAGCTCGGATAACTCCCTGGCCTTCTCCTCCGGGAGAAACACCTTCTTCTGGACTGTGTCCAGAATCATTCCTAAGAACAGTAGACGTGTCGTTGGAATCAGCTGCAATTTTGGAATATTTAGAATCCATCCGTGCTGACTTAGCACTACCTGAGATAGTGCCACTCCGACTTCTAACTGTTCCTTGGTTCTTGCCCTTATCAGGAGATCGTCCAAGTAAGGGATAATTAAGATGCCTTTTCTTCGTAGAAGAATCATCATTTCGGCCATTACCTTGGTAAAGACCCGAGGCGCCGTGGACAATCCAAACGGCAGCGTCTGAAACTGATAATGACAGTTTTGTACTACAAACCTGAGGTACCCTTGGTGAGAAGGATATATTGGGACGTGGAGATAAGCATCCTTGATGTCCAGCGACACCATATAGTCCCCCTCTTCCAGGTTCGCTATCACCGCTCTGTTGTAAGAGGGGTACCTTGATTATCACCTGCTGGGAGTACAGCTTGTGAATGGCTTCCAGAACTGCCTCCCTGTCGGAGGGAGACTTTGGTAAAGCAGACTTCAGGAACCGATGAGGAGGAAACGCCTCGAATTCCAGTTTGTACCCCTGTGATACTACCTGTAGAATCCAGGGATCCACTTGCGAGTGAGCCCACTGCGCGTTGAAATTCTTGAGACGGGCCCCCACCGTGTCTGAGTCTGCTTGTAAAGCCCCAGCGTCATGCTGAAGACTTGGCAGAAGCAGGGGAGGGCTTCTGCTCCTGGGAAGCGGCTGCATGGTGCTGCCTTTTTCCTCTTCCTCTGCCCTTGGGCAGAAAAGAGTGACCCTTTGCTCGCTTGTACTTATGGGAACGAAAGGACTGAGTTTGAAAAGACTGTGTCTTTTTCTGTTGATGTGAAGTAACCTGGGGTAAAAAGGTGGATTTTCCAGCCGTTGCCGTGGCCACCAGGTCTGTTAGACCAGCCCCAAATAACTCCTCCCCCTTATACGGCAATACTTCCATGTGCCGTTTGGAATCTGCGTCCCCTGACCACTGTCTGGTCCATAATGCTCTTCTGGCAGAGATGGACATTGCGCTTACTCTTGATGCCAGGGTACAAATATCCCTCTGCGCATCACGCATATATAGCAATGCATCCTTTAAATGTTCTATAGTTAACAGAATATTGTCCCTATCCAGGGTATCAATATTCTCAGTCAGGGAATCCGCCCATGCGACTCCAGCACTGCACATCCAGGCTGATGCGATTGCTGGTCGCAGTATAACACCAGTATGTGTGTATATACTTTTCAGGATATTTTCCAGCCTCCTATCAGCTGGTTCTTTGAGGGTGGCCGTATCAGGGGACGGTAACGCTACTTGTTTAGATAAACGTGTGAGCGCCTTATCTACCCTAGGGGGTGTTTCCCACCGTGCCCTAACCTCTGGCGGGAAAGGGTATAGTGCTAATAACTTATTAGAAATTAGCTGTTTTTTATCGGGGGAAACCCACGCTTTATCACACACCTCATTTATTTCCTCAGACTCAGGAAAAACTATTGGCAGTTTTTTCACACCCCACATAATACCCGCCTTTGAGGTATTTGTAGTGTCAGAAAGGTTCAATGCCTCTTTCATTGCCGTGATCATGTAACGTGTGGCCCTACTGGACATTACGTTTGTCTCGTCACCGTCGACACTAGATTCAGTATCTGTATCTGGATCCGTGTCGACCCACTGAGGTAGCGGCCGTTTTAGGGCCCCTGAGGGTGTCTGAGACGCCTGAACAGTCACTAATTGATTTGCCGGCTTTCTCATGTCGTCAACAGTTTTTTGTAAATTGCTGACATTATCACTTAATTGCTTAAACACAATCATCCAGTCAGGTGTCGACTCCCTAGGGGGTGACATCACTAACACAGGCAACTGCTCCGCCTCCACCTCATTTTCCTCCTCATACATGTCGACACACGCGTACCGACACACAGCACACACACCGGGAATGCTCTGATAGAGGACAGGACCCTACTTAGCCCTTTGGAGAGACAGAGGGAGAGTCTGCCAGCACACACCCAGCGCTATATATATACAGGGATAACCTTATATAAGTGTTAATCCCTTATAGCTGCTGTTAATCTAGTTATTTGCTGCCAAAATGCCCCCCCCTTCTCTTTTTTACCCTGAATCAGATGCAGTACTGCAGGGGAGAATCAGGGAGCCGTCCTTCCAGCGGAGCTGTGAGGGAATAATGGCGCCAGTGTGCTGAGGAGATAGGCCCCGCCCCTTCACGACGTCCTTAACTCCCGCTTTTTTGTGTAAAATGGCAGGGGAAAAAATACATCCATATAGCCCTGGAGCTATATGTGATGTATTCCTTTTGCCAGCTAAGGTATATGTGTGTTATATTGCGTCTCAGGGCGCTCCCCCCCAGCGCCCTGCACCCTCAGTGACCGGAGTGTGAAGTGTGCTGAGAGCAATGGCGCACAGCTGCGGTGCTGTGCGCTACCTTAGTCTTGAAGACAGGATGTCTTCTGCCGCCGCTTTCACCGGACCTTCGTCTCTTCTGGCTCTGTAAGGGGGACGGCGGCGCGGCTCCGGTGACCCATCCAGGCTGAACCTGTGATCGTCCCTCTGGAGCTAACGTCCAGTAGCCTAAGAAGCCCAATCCACTCTGCACTCAGGTGAGTTCGCTTCTTCTCCCCTTAGTCCCACGATGCAGTGAGCCTGTTGCCAGCAGGACTCACTGAAAATAAAAAAACCTAACTAAACTTTTATTCTAAGCAGCTCTGGAGAACTACCTAGTTTGCACCCTTCTCGGCCGGGCACAAAAATCTAACTGGCTTGGAGGAGGGTCATAGGGGGAGGAGCCAGTGCACACCACCTGATATCTCAAGCTTTTATTTTGTGCCCTGTCTCCTGCGGAGCCGCTATTCCCCATGGTCCTTACGGAGTCCCAGCATCCACTTAGGACGTTAGAGAAATCAGAGGATTCGTTACGACCGCTAATAAGTCATCAGCAAAGAGGGCCACGCGATGGTCAGCTTTACCTACCCGCAGTCCCGCAATGTCAGGGTTGTGTCTAATCGCACGTGCTAAGGCCTCCATGCACAGAACAAAGATTAAGGGTGATAGCGGACAACCCTGGCGTGTGCCGTTAGAGATTGAGATGGACTCGGAAAGGACGCCATTCACCCTGACCCGTGCAGAAGGGGCCCTATATAATGAGAGAATCTTTTGTAGAAAAACATCCCCCAGACCCAATCGCCGAAGCACTGCCTCCATAAAATCCCAATCCACCCGATCAAAGGCCTTTTCTGCGTCTGTGTAAAGGAGCATGAGAGGCGTATCAGTCATCTGCGCGTGTGCTATCAGGTCAATGACTCTAATAGTATTATCTCTGGCCTCTCTGCCCATAACAAAGCCGACTTGATCAGGGTGGATTATATCCGGTAGCAGCGGCTTAAGGCGATTAGCCATGAGCTTTGCAAATAACTTGACATCTACATTTAACAGAGATATCGGGCTATCTTTTGGGATGACAGTAATATGGGCGCCTAAGGACTGGCTCGAAAAAGGAGCTATTGATGATATGGCATTGCAGGCCTGTAGGAGAAGGGGGCTGAGTTTATCCTGAAAGGCCTTATAATATGTGACTGGGAAACCATCCGGTCCCGGGCTTTTACCATTGGGCGACGCTTTTAGGGCAACTATCAGTTCTTCCTCAGTGAAGGGGTCGTCTAGTGCCCGAGTAATGTCCGATGGAAGGGTCGGGAAAGAGATCTCATCCAGAAATTCTTGTATTTTATGTTTGTGGTCAGCACGTGCGGTTGTATTCTGCTTAGAGGTCAGGTTGTATAAGGCTGAGTAATAGGTATGAAAGATCGCCGCTATTTCCGTGTCAGAGGCCCGGGATATCCCGTCAGCACCTGTGAGCTTAGGTATGTATGTCAGAGATCTTTGAGCTCTAAGAGCACGTGCCAGAAGCTTACCGGGTTTATTTCCCCATCTATGATATTTATGTCGACATATACGGAATGCCCTACGGGTACCGTCACTGAGTAAGTTGTTAAGGGCCTGTCTCGCTGTTTGAAGTTCAACATAAGTATCCGACGCCAACGTGGATTTATGAGTCAATTCCAGTATTTTGATTTTCTCTAATAAGGCATTTCTGCATTCAGCCTTCTGTTTTTTCAGACGTGAGCCCATTTGTATGCATTGGCCTCTAATCACACGTGTGTGCCTCCCACAATACAACCGGAGATATATCTCCAGTCGCGTTCAGAGAGATGTAGTCGTCTATTGCTGTCTCAATTTGGCCTCGATAAACAGGATCTCGAAGGAGTTGTTCATTGAATCGCCAGCGCCAATGTTTGGGGGGGGGATGACGGAGAGCGAGGGTTAGCGTAATCGGTGCATGATCTGACATTGTTATTTGGTCAACAGTTGCATCAACCAATAAATCTAGATGGGCATGGCTCACACAGAGGTTCTCTATTCGAGAATATGAGTTATGTGGGGGTGAGTAAAAGGTAAAATCCTTATCTGAAGGGTGCAAAAGACGCCAGGCGTCGACCAGTTGAAAGTCATGTAAAACGGTCCTAAATCTCCTGGATTCTCTAAGAGTATTTCGTGGGGACCCAGAGGAAGAATCCAAGCGAGGTTCAAGGACCCAATTAAGATCCCCACCCACCACCAGAGTACCCAGTATGTTTTGCTCGATTAGTTCCAACGATTCTCTAAGGAACCGGGTTTGGCCCTGGTTGGGAAGGTATAGGTTTACGAAGGTGAATGTCTGATGGGCTATGGAAGCTCTGACCAGTATCCCCCTTCCGTCACCGATCAGCGTTACGGAGACATCCTGCAATCTCAAATGTTTGGCGAAAAGAATGGCAACACCCCTAGCCTTCGCCCCAGAATAGTCGTTAAAATAACCAGTGGGGAAATGACGAGAGCAAAGGCCGGGGGAAACCCCCTGCTTAAAATGTGTTTCCTGCAGGAAAACAACTTCCGCCCCATCAGTATGTAAGGTATGTAGTAGGCCTGATCTCTTTTCAGGGACATTTAAGCCCTTTACATTGTATGAAACAATCTTTAAGCTAGCCATATATAAATGAAAGCAGGTATCGACTTATTGAATGATTCATCTCGACTATGATTCTGACACATTGCTGTACCATGAGACAGCTGAAAGTGGTTGTGGCACAGGAGGGGGGGGGAGGGAGGGGGGGAAGGCGGGTGGACACATGAGGAAGGAAGGGGAAACATAAGAATTGTAACATAGAAAAAGAAATGGAAAGAAAAAAAACAAAAAAAAAAAACAAAGAAAAGATAACATAGACAACAACATATAGTAGCAGTCTCTGCATTGATAGCCACGGGTATAGATTAAGCCTCCCGTGGTCTAAAAAATATACAGCAGAGGGGGGGGGGGGGGGGGGTTCAGAGGGTGATATCGGGCTCAACAATTTTTAGTAAGTAAATAAGTAAGTAACATAACAATCCCAAGGGATACATCCTGGTCGACAAGGAAGTGGGTAGAAGGAGACAAAACAGCCACCTCCTCTCACTCCGTCCCACACAGCCCATACGAAACCGCCCTGACTAATTACGTATACAATTTCTAATATTAGGGAAAAAGCATGTGCTCACAGGGCAGTTGAAGCTCACATATTAATCAACCAATAACAAGATCAATGTGAGCATGCAGTGGGGTAACCAGGAAGAAAAAAGATAACACAATGTAGGGTGGTCGACGGAATCAAGAGATTCCCGATGCTTCGTCCGGTTTCCCAGTCCGATTGCGTCGTCTGGAGACGCCCACTGTTTTCCAAGGCTCTCTGCGGGGCAGTGCCGATGTGGGAAGTTGCAGGGGGTCCATCCAATTTGGCAATGAGATCAGCGGCAGACCTAATGCAGAACAAAATGATGGGACACCATCATAGTCCTCAAGGACGTGTCTGTTCCCATCCCGGGTGACTTGGATGCTCAAAGGGAAGCCCCAGCGGAATCTGATATCCTTCTTCCGAAGAGCATCCGTGAGGGGATGGAGGAGACGCCTTTGCTGTAGGGTCGTCCAAGAGAGGTCCTGGAAGATCTGTATGTGGTGACCATTGAAATCTATGGTCGAGGTCTGTCTTGACTTCTGTAGTATAGTCTCTTTCACTTGGAAGTAGTGCAGCCGGCAGATGACATCTCTAGGCCGCTCCTCTCGGCCGTAGTGCCCGGTGTGCTCTATCAAATTCTATCTGGGATCGGCACCAATGAGGTTGTTAAATATTGTAGTCAGTGTCGTCACTAGGGCCTGGGGCTGTACATCTTCAGGTAAACCCTTGACCCTCAGGTTGTTCCGTCTACCTCTGTTGTCTATATCATCCAGCCTACGCCTCATTTCAGTGGTGGTACGTGAGTATCGGGATACTAGATCGTGGAGGTCGGCGAGTTTAGAATCTGTTGCATCTCTGTTCTCCTCCAGATCGACCACTCTGTTTGCTACTTGCGTGAGATCAGACTGGATGGTGGATAGGCTCGCCTGTAGGGAATCATGGATTCTTTTTTCCATATTAGACAAATCTTGTTGAATGTCTTGGCGAGTCGAAAGGGAGCGTAGTTGTATGAGGACTACCGCCATATCCGCAGTCTCTCTGCCCACAGGTCCGGTTTGTCTGTGTTTCGGAGAGGACGGGGCCCCGGTCTCCTCCATTATGGTTGACGGCAAGGAGTCAGGGAGAGGTGTAGAGATGGCGGGGTCAGGAACGGGGGCGCCAAATAGAGTATGAAAGGCTGCAGCTTGTGTAGTCGCGGGTTTAGCTTTTGACGCGTTGCCAGAGCGGCGTCGTCTTGTCATTTGTCTGAGTGAAGAGAGCAGAGTCCAGAACGGTGCCCCGAGGAAGAAAACATTTAGGATATATCCCAATCTGAAGTAGAACCCGTTTATCCCCTCTGCGTGGTTTGGCCTTATTATAGCAAAATATACATCAGGCGAGCCTCTGCAAACGCTGGGGTCTGCAGCATGGTGTCGTATAGAACACGGTGATTCATGTTTCGTTGTTGGTATTTACATCGCTCCGGTGGGGAAGCCTCACCGGCATCCGTGGTCATCCGGAGAATGGTCACCGCGGGGTCACAAGGGCTGCAGGTCAGGCAATGTGCCTCAATTAGGCTTTATAAATAATTTGCGGTTCGGAGGGGGCCACCGCAGATTATAGGAGGGTCAAGGCGGCAGGCCTTCAGCAGGAGGCCGCAGCGATCCGCAGGCGGATGGAGGACGTCCAGGTCCCAGCACGGTTGAGTTCTACCAGACCTATCGGGAGGTCACGGGTAGCTGTGTGACCGCCTCTCGACCCTGAGATTGTGTGGGGCCCTAGGCTCTTCCCAGCCCTCGGCACATCAGAGTGGCACTACCGTCCGGAGGCCTCACTCGTTTTGCCCTGCTAAGCCGCAGTGGTGCAAATGGGCTCTGGAGGTGAGGAAGGGGCTCAGAGAGGCGAGCACAGGTACACAGACCTATAGAGGAAGATGGGGGCAGCCCCCTCTCGTCTGGGGGTAACGTCGGAGTCCGGTCCCCGGTTACTGCCAGGTGTAAGGGCCTCGGCCTATTCCGCGGTTCTCTCCCGCCGATGTCTAATGACTGGGGTATGCGTGCCGGGGTACGGGGAGTCTCTGGGAGAGCAAGGGGAGGCAGTCGCAGGGGCAGAGGTCGGGACCAGTGTAGGCCCGAGAGGGCACCTCTTACCTCCCTGCCGTCGGTCTTCGTCCCAGCTCACCAGTCCTCTGCCGCGTATGTCTAGGTCGCCAGGCGCCGCGGTGTCCAAGTCTCCAGGGGCTGCGGCGTCGGGTCAGGTGTCGCGCGTCTCCGTCCTGCCGCTCACCTCGAGTCCCAGCAAGATGGCGGACGCTCCCGCCACGGACCTCGCCGCCCGGGTCTCCAGAGGCCTACAGCGTCGTGCGTCTCCTGAGACAACCAGCGTGGGGCAAGAATGTAGCAGGCCCCGTTCAGGTACCCAAGGACGCCGGGGAGGGTAGCAGCACAGCCCCCACAGCATAGATCGGAACCCGCGTTAACTCCAGGTCCTGGCTTCAGTCTGGGGGGAGGGCCGCAACCCGCAGGAGCGCTGAAAAGCACTCCCCGATTCCGCGGGATCCCCCCAGAATATTCCAAGTCGGTTTATGCACAGTAAGGTAGAAGGGTAGGAGCAGGTGGGTGAGTTTCAGCGCATTAAAACGGGATTTTAGTTAGGTGTCCTTCAGGAGCTCTCAGGCTGCACTTCCTTCCCTTTCAGTAGCCTAGCCACACCCCCCCGTTTGAAGCTTTTTAAGGTCGGGGAGAGTATTATGGAGTGGGGAAGTGCGTTTCACTGAAAAGGAGCAGCACAGGCAAAATCTTGAACTCGAGCATGGAAAGCAGTGACCAGGGTAGAGGAGAGGCGGCGGTCATCAGCTGACCGTAAGGGGCGGGAGAGAGTACGAAGGGAGAGGTGGTTGGAGATGTAGGGAGCAGTGGAATCAGAGATGGCATTGTACGTGAGGGTGAGGAGTTTGAAGAAAATTCTGTAGGGGAATGTAGCAATCCACATTCTGCAGTGCTATGCATTAGAGAAGTAACATGAAAACCATCAGTTTAAGTGGTACGACGGCATACCCGCATATAATTACTGTGTACACTCCACGGTCTGATGTATCAGCCATCATGCTGTTCACCATTTTCGCGAGCCCAATGATGAGTTGCATACACAGTTTATTTTTCAGCCCGTGGAGTGTACAACAGTAATTATATGCAGGTGTGCCATCGTGCTGCTGGATTGTGGAAGTGAGGCGCAGGTTGTAATGCATGTAGTGCGCATGTGCTGAAATAAAGGCAGTCAGAAGTTGGGCAAAGTTGCCCTATTTCTAGGAGAAGTACTGTGCTACACGTATTCTTGTGATGAAGCCGCTGATATCTCTAGGCGGAGACGTGCGTTAAGAGAGGTGTACCTCGGACTTGCTCTATTTAACGTCACGGATATTGTTGAAACCTTTATCTAAAGGACTGGTGAGAGAAATAATATGGATTAGGACTTGCTTTTCTCCAAACGATATTAAAACCATTGATTTGCTTAGTGTGGCAACGCTGTATTAATAAGGGTACCCGGATGATAGGATGACAAGAAATATGTTGACACCAAATGGTCGACAGGTTTAATAGTCAACAGTTTTTTGGAATTATTTTAAATTTTTAAGACTTTTTCATACTTTACCATCCACATGGACTACAATTCAGAACGGTAACCTGTGTCGAGCAAAGCTGAGGGGAACGAGGCACCTTACTCAAAGCATGGCGGGCGAAGCAAGTCGTACGAGCGTATAGGTGCACTAATTGGGGGTCCACATGATGGAAGGGAAATTAGGCATCCAAAAAAATAAATAAAATACTAATGTCGAACTTTTCATGTGTAGAGCACTTGGTGTTGATGTAGACATTATCGACCTTCTGACTGTCAACCACTTGATCCACCACCATTATCAATAAACTGTGGTATTATGCCACAGATTTACTATCAGAGCCTAAGCTATACACTGGTTTTACAAATATATATATATATATATATATATATATATATATACACACACACACATACATACATAATATACACACATATTGTGTGTGTGTGCGTGCACGCTTACTAAGGCCATATTACTCAGCCATGCATATGAAGTTCTACTCTAATAGTTCTGGAGTGTGTTATGGGTTGTACAAATGTAATCTTTGTTGCATAAAGTAATGAGTCTTAAGGTGCATACACACTTAGCAATATAGTAAACTATAACGCTCATTTTCCCCCTCCTGAGCGATAGTTTATATCATCGACCCAGTGGGTATGCAGCGGACGACGAGCGATGCGCAGCTCCGTGGGTCGTTAATGACCCTCAGTCTCGGCCATGCATGCAGCTCAATTTGGACTCATCGTCCAAAGATGCATGTTCCAGCCAGCTGCATGTTCCGCTAGCGATATGACACAGTGTGCCCGCCACCTAGCCCGAGAGAGTAAACACTAGGCGATGTCACTCACCGAGTGTGTAACTCATCCACACGCATTACTTGCTCCCACTCAAAATTACAGGACTTTATCCAGGCAGTGCCCACTCTATGGAATGCCCTCCCAAGCACAATAAGCCTCACCTCTAGTCTCCAAACGTTCCCTGAAAACTCACCACCAGTTCTAAATCTCTTCCCAGACAGCAGAGAATGAGGACATGTAGACTTACCAGACTTGTTGTCAAAAAACTTTATGTGCCTATCTTCATATGCCGCGATAGTAACAGGAAGAGTAGGGTGGCTCACAATTTTGTTTATGTGACTACTGAATGGGAGACCTATAAAAACAAAAGCATTTATGAATAAGCACTTCAGGTATTGTGCACAGACACATTTCACAGCATCAACAATACCCACCAAAGCCACCATACTTACCAGAATCAGACGGTGGAGACAACTGTATTAGGGATTGGGATGTCTCTAAATCATAGACCACAATGCAGCCACTGGTGAAAGAGGCTACGGCATGGGCAGGGTCACAGCCAATAAAATCTACGGATGTAGGGATGCCGTGTTCTATGTTGGAATGAAGGAAAAGGGCAAGCCGTTAAATTACAACTCTTCATGACACAGTATTTATTATTTATTGACAGTTTCTTATATAGTGCGGCATGTTCCGTTGCGCATTACAATTGGAACAACAGTAATAGAAAAAAAATGGGTAAAAATCGACAGAGGTAGGAATGCCCTGCTCGCAAGCTTACAATCTATAGGGAAATGGACATTGACACGCAAGGATAGATGCTATCTATTGCATAATGATCCACCAGACTGCAAAGGTTCTCAATGGGTTGTATGATATGGTCACCCAGCACTGGTAGCCAAGGGTCAGAAGGGTGTGAAAGTGAAACAAGACAAAATACGTGAGGGGTTATGTGTGCACTGTACAGAGGAGCTGTAATTTGATAGGGAGGCACTGAAGGTTATGTGGGTGGGTCTGAAATTTGATAAGCTTGTCTGAAGTGGTGAGTTTTCAGGGAACGTTTGGAGACTAGAGGTGAGGCTTATTGTGCTTGGGAGGGCATTCCATAGATTGGGCTCTGCCTGGATAAAGTCCTGTAATTTTGAGTGGGAGCAAGTAATGCGTGTGGATGAGAGACGCAGATCTTGTGCAGAGCGGAGAGGTGGTTTGGGAAATATTTTGAGATGAGTAAAGAGATATATGCCGATGCAGTTTGGTTAATAGCTTTGTATGTAAATAAAAGTATTTTATATTGAATACGGTAGAATACTGGTAACCAATGGAAGGACTGACAGAGTGGAGCTGCAGACGATGCACGTCTAGCGAGGAAAATCAGCCTTGTAGCTACATTCAAAATGGATTGTAGTGGTGAGAGTATGTTTGGGAAGACCAGTCAGGAGACTATTACAATAATGAATGCGGGAGATAATAAGAGCATGGATTAGAGTTTTAGCAGTGTCTTGTGTAAGATATGGTCGTATTTTGGATATGCTTCTTAGATGCATGTAACATGATTTTTAGACAGACTGAATGTGGGGAACAAAGGACAGATCAGAGACAAGGATGACACCTAGGCAGCGAGCTTGTGGGGTAGGGATGATTGCTGAGTTATTAACAGTGATAGAGATATCAGGTTGGGAACTACTATTGGCAGGAGGAAATATAATTCTGTTTTGGAAATATTAAGTTTGAGGTGGCAAGATGTCATCCAAGATAAATGGCAGAAAGGCATTCAGTAGCAAAAGGAGAATTACGTGTTTATTCCTGCGCTTCCCTATTTAAACATGTATAAAATAGTACACCACAGTGACAACAGTAATGCGTATAGGTGCACACACCAGGAACCACATATAAAGAATTTAATAAAATACTGAGCTTTTTAGTATTTTGTTGAATGATCCAGCATCTTCTTTAGATATCTCATAGATACATATGAGAGAAAATGGCATCCTTTAAATGGAAAATCTGAAACAAAGGTGCTTCCCTCACATAAGTAATGCCCATTAATGGAGGGACCAGCACAGGGAATAAATGACCACACACTAAAGGACCACACTTTACGCGTTTCAGACCTCACTGGGTCCTTCATCTGAAACGCGTAAATTGTGGTCCTTGTGGCTTTCTATTGGTGGACATCCGCTGGCGCTGCACTATCACCCTGGAGGAGTAACTGCAGATTCCGGAGCTGTAGCTGCTGGTACCACGTTAAAACACCTGTGGGACTCCGTGAGATAGATGCAGTGTTCCTGTGTTTGCCACTAAGGATGTTACATAGAATTTGAAACACAGAATTTGACGGCAGATAGGAACCACTTGGCCCATCTAGTCTGCCCCCTTTTTTTTTTTTTATCTTTTAGGCAATCTCAATCCTGTTTGAACCTTAATCCTTTATAAGGATATTTATATGCCTGTCCCAAGCATGTTTAAATTGCTCTAGTCTTAGCCTCTACCACCTCTGATGGGAGGCTATTCCACTTATCCACTACCCTTTCTGTGAAGTAATTTTTCCTTAAATTTCCCCTGAACCTTCCCCCCTCCAGTCTCAGTGTATGTCCTCAAGTTCTAATACTTCTCTCCCTTTGAAGAATGTTTCCCTCCTGAACTTTAAGACCCTTGATATATCTGAAAGTTTCTATCATGTCCTCCCTTTCTCTTCTCTCCTCCAAACTATACATGTTAAGATCTTTTAGCCTTTCCGGGTAAGTTTTGTGATGTAGACTATGCACCATTTTAGTTGCCCTTCTTTGTACACTCTCTAATGTATTTATATCCTTCTGGAGATATGGTCTCCAGAACTGGGCACAGTATTCCAGATGGGGCCGTACCAATGACCAATGATGCAATATTGAATAAAAAAAATTCTTACAAATCTCATAATAGTAAAACAGTACATAAAGTTCTACAGAGATGTCATGCAGAGACCTTCTCACCTCTATTTCCATTGTATGTACCAATACACGGTACACTTTCTGGTGGACTCCATAATCGGACAGTGCCATCGGCCGAACAGGAGAGCAAGCTGTCTTTAATTCCGCTGTGAGCGAGACCCCATACGGCATCAGTGTGTCCCATTAACGTGCCAGCAAGAACACTAGGCTCTGCAGGGTGGAAACCATTTGTAATTATATCTTTTCTCATAACATGGGCAACTAAAGATAAAACATAAGTTCATGTACATAAAAGAACAATTAATGACATTTACACCTAACACAGTGTACCTACTCAATACTTTAAATGATAATTTATCGACTGCATACCCTTGCAGCAATATGAGCCACTGTATAATGCAAATGGTTTACTCTAGTAAATTTATCTTTGTTTTATCAATTCATCTTGGAGTTCTTTTTACAGCCAGTAACCAGTCATTACTGACCAGTCCTACTGGTGGTCTACAGCCGTTAAGTGCCACCACCAGGCTTCCTTGCCAGTATCAGGAACAACTCACTTCTAGCTGAATGTTTATAGCTACTGTGGTAACGCTCTGCAGGTAACAGGCTCCTCCAGACTTTGATGAAATGTTGACATTATTAGAATGTGGCCAAAACATTTCTGGTAATCCAGCAATGTCTTTTGGGTCTGTCGGTCAACTGATGAGGATTTCAGGCTTACTATACTGGCTTACTATACTGTAAAAAGTCCATATCCAAGTACATTTTGGAAAAACGAAAATTAAAAACACACAAAGCCAGTATAGGTAGAACAGGTATCCGGTCTCTTGGTCGACCACACTTAGGTCGACATGGCAAATGGTCGACATGAGTTTCTCTCAAATTTTTTTTTAATTATTTGAACTTTTTCATACTTTACGATCCACGTGAACTACAACTGGGAATGGTAACTTATGCCGAGTGCAGCGGTAGAGGAGCGAGGCACCTTGCCTGAAGCTGGGAGGGGACACAGTGCACTAATTGGGGTTCCCGGTCACTCTACGAAGAAAACAACACCAAATAAAAAAAAAACCAACACAACTCATGTCGACCTAATGCTTGTGTCGACCTATTTTAGGTGGTGACCAATAGTGATCGACCTGGACACTGTCGACCTAAGTGTAGTCGACCCTATGAACCACACCCGGTAGAATGCTGATCTAGGGTGTAATAATGTAGTAGTAAATTGTTCCCTATGTCGGCAGCAGTATAAATGCAGACCCCTCCTCCTACCGGAATTACACATCAACAAGGAAAAGGGTCTTGTAAACGTAAGCAAGTAACATGCTGGGGGCATTTAGGAAACCTGATGCACAAGGCAACTGGCACATGCTGGGATAAATGAGAAACCACCAGAACATTATGCATTAGAAATATTTATGGAGGACATTGCAGTAGAGCAATTTTATAAAGAAAAGATGCTGTATAATAAATGGTTTTATAACATAAGAATCTTTTCTAAATAGTCACTAAAGCTTTAAATATATTCTTTAAACTTACCATATGTATCGTATGGATCTACATTGGGGCTTGGCATTTTCCACCACTGTATCGTAGCATCCATTCCTCCACTGTAGCAGTGTTCTCCATTACAGCTGACCACCAGAGATAGGACTGGACCACTGGAAACAGTCACATATACACGAGTGTCAAAAAATGAATTCAGAAATATACAACCCTTATATGCATCCCCTACACTAATCTTCAGATAAACTTACATGTGAGCCCTGAATGTATAGATTGGTTCCACATCAAAGGAGGCACTCCTGGAGGAAGAAAATCAGTGGGGTTACTTGAGTGATATCATGCAGTGTCATGAAATTCACACTTCAACTTCATACATAAAGCACGTGCTCACTTTTTGGCAGCGACTGTTTTCTGCAAGTTCCACAATTTCAGGGTGTGGTCTTCAGATGCAGTCACCAGCACAGGTTCTACTGGATGAAATGCTAGCGCTCGAACCCCATCAAAGTGACTTCGCAGAGTATACTTGGGATTCCAGGTCTTCCTAAATGCATCCTTATTGGATGGCATCTTCAAAGTAGAGGAGGTAAAAAAAATACTAGTCACATACTTAAAAAGAATACGATCATTTTAATTATCGGTGGCAGAAACAAACACTGCTCTATCATTGCTGTCGAGACACCCACAACGATGGAGCTGGTAGTTCCACAACATCTTCCTTGTGAGACAAAATTGGACTTAGGCTGGGTGCACACTTGCACGATGTCGGGATGATTTTCCGTATCGGAACGACAAATCATCTACAGCGGACAAGTGTGTATGCAAGATTGCGCGCTCCCTTGGGAGTCGCATGCAACATCTTCTGGTTGGCCTGCTGCGCTGCCAACCGGAACATAATCGCATGCGGCCCAGCGTAGTTTAATGAGAGTTTTTTCCGGTGTTCATTAAACCGTCCAGTGTGTACGGGCAATCAGGGTCTGGGCAAGGACCAATCGTCCCAACCATTGGACCGATTGCTCGTCAGCCTAATGTGTACCCAGCCTAAGCTAGGTAAAAAAAATAAGTTCAGTCCAAGAAGTCAACATTTCCACAGGTAACAAAAATAACTAACTACTAAGTAAAAGTTCTCAGCAGAAACCTATTGGTTTAACCTGACAAAAACATGTTTGAGGATGGAGGCAACTCTAATGCTTTTCTCCTATGTGACTTGCTGCTCCCAATATGTGTTTCTAGGTAGGCTGCAAACAGAGGCTGCAGATGTATTAAGCCTGGAGAAGTGATAAAGCAATGATAAGTGGAAGGTGATGACGCACCAGCCAATCATTATGGGTTTAAAAAATAACAGTTAAAAGCTGACTGGAGGGTGCGTTATCACCTTCCACTTATCACTGCTTTATCACTTCTCCAGGCTTAATACATCTGCCCCAGAGTGTGGTGCCAAATAAACACCCTTACCGCTAGCACACTTGCATGTAGAAAAATATTGCAGCTATGAATGTGACTGAGAGTAGAGCACGTTTCAGCTTACTAATATTAGCCACAAGATGGCACTACTGAAATAACAATCACTAAAAGTGCTTCATCAACTCAGAACAAATATTGAAATGTCTAACACAGGGCTGGCCAAACCGGTCCTCGAGATTTACCAACAGTTCATGTTTTCCAGGAATCCTGGAGATCTGCAGAATCATCAGTTAGGAATGAATGCTGCACATCTTAGTTAGTAATGACTACACCTGTGCACCAGCTACGTGGTCTGGAAAATGTGAACTGTTGGTAGATCTCGAGGACTAGTTTGGCCAGCCTGGTCTAACAGATGAAGAAATAAATGATTGCTGGGTATAATGTAACTTTCCTTTAGAACATCAATATAACCATATATAGATTAGTAACCAATAGAATTGGTTTTCTACATGCAGTGTTCCAAAATTATTTTTGACCAGTAACCACGGTCCTCACATCGTAACTGTAATCCGAATCATTAGTAACAGTGAGATCTGCTAGGTCCCCGAGTCCCAGGACGCTTTCGAGGACATCTTCTGATCCCATGATGAAGGACTTCCCACCTCCAGATGGAAACGTTATGGGCTCAGCTATTTATAGAAAACATTAAATGACAATACAAGAGAATAATTACAAATATGTATTTTTATGTATGTCTATAAATAAATGCGTACAGACTAGATGCTGAAGATTTGTTAAACTATTACTGACTTTTATACTGTAAATGACAATGATGATTGTGGCAAATTAACACTTAAATGTAACATCATTTGTGCAAAATAAGTTTTCCCTGTGAGCTGCGTACCTTCCTCTGCCCTCCCACCCTCATGATCGGTTATTCTTGTTGGTGAACGGGCCGGGCTCAGAATGCCTGGAGGCATGTGGGACAGTTCTTCATCACCCAGGTCCGCAATCATGTCATGCAACTTCGTCCGGTTCGTCCCTGAAAAGATATAGCATTTAGTTTTGTAGGACAGGTCTTCCCTTTCACTTGAGGTTATTAAAAGATCCATTTTATTACTAAAGACACTGTTTACCCATCCAGACAGCACAGTGGTACTGTGGTTAGCATTGCCCCTTTACAACATTTGGGATGGGCGGGGTCTAATGTTTGATTCCAACCATTGCCTTATCTGTGTCGAGATTGTAAACTTTCCTTGGATGCTCCAATTTCTGCTCACAGTCCTGGTAAGGACCCTATGGCAAGAGCATGGTTGAGAGTTTAGATTGTAAGTTCCTCCGATAAGACAGTGGCATGGATGGTTGATTTAATATTCTCTGGAAAGTGCTGCCTAATAAGGTGATGCTACAAATAAAAATTAATGATTAAAAGTGATTGTCTGACCTATATGCACAGCTGCAAGCTTCACATTGGTTGAGAACCACAGTTAATTGATGAGAAACTCCCCCCCCCCCCCCCCCATCATCTGAAATGGTGTATCTTCTTCCTAATAGCTATAGGCCTGAGAGCGGTTATCTCATCAACCAGAAAGATTAGGGGTTCGTCCTCATGGCCAGAAGTGATTATAGTATTATCAGACAAATAATACAGTTAAAATGGACAGTCTCCTGATCTAAAGAATTTAGCAAGCTTAATAATCAGATCATTAAAATAAATCAACAGCTCTTACACAAGAAACAGAACAGGGATGCTGGTGCCTAAAAACTTAGCATCGTAATAGAATTTTGTGCGACTCTTCCACTATAAATCATGGTCTCAAAAACCAAGGCCATATGAATATTTGCAGCAACTTTAGCACACGCCCATTTGATCACATCATACCTAATACTATATAGCTACTTTAATAAAACACTAATTGTATAAGAGCGATTTACAGGATTTAGCAATGGTTTCTGACAGCCATCAGTGTAGTAGTAGGAGAATGCATCCAACGGACATCCTGCTACCCACATAAGCGGCGTCGTATGCAATGAGAAATTTCTTGGCATGTCATGGTGTAATGCATTCACTCCAATGGTAATGCAAATTACCATTGAATAAATGCTATAGAACACATACAGGAAAGCACAAATGAATGCATGAAAACACATACAGAAAAGCAGGTAACTGCACCTTGGCAAAACTATTTACATTTGAGAGGGGTAGGTCCACCAGGACCGTAACTAGGTGTGTGCGGAGGGGGCACTACACATAGCGATGTAGGGTAGGGACAATGTTGTTGGCACTTGTCAATTATCTGTTTTAATTACTTCCACCCTTTTTGAAGGCCAGCATCTCCTAACCACCGCTGTCTCCTACCCTGACCCCTTCTGTCACTAATACCTATACAATAATCATGAACTCAACTTGAGATTGTTATTCAGTCACATTGTCCTTTATTACATTTCAAGATGCTGACATACCCGGGATCCAAACCCATTGCATGTGTCATTGCAGTCAGACAAACTATTCATTGAGCTATCTGGCCTTGCATAGAAAGGTAGATAATTCTAAACTAAAGAATTCTAACCATTTGAAGCTTACTCTGTACTTTGTGACAAAATGATCACCATTGCGACTGGGCAGATCTGTGTAGTGTGTGGCTGCTAGAGATTGGATGTGTGGCTGCACACTACATATATCTGTTCAATTACAACGCTGATTATTATTATTTTTTTTACAAAGTACCAGAAGCTTCATATAGTGTTCATACTTTTTATGCTCAATGAGTATGGTGTTTGATTAGAATTCAACAGGTTATAGGTTTGAATCCTGGGTATGGCAGTATATTGAAATGTGTTATCTAATAAAGGGTATTGTAACTGGACAACAACGAGCTGTCAAGTTAAGTGCATGAGTGTGGTATACAGAGGATTTGTATCCAAATCCATTTCCTTGCAGTGGTCTATAAATGTATGTTATATAAAATGTGGGAAGGGGCATGATAGCATGGGCTTCCTGTGGCTCACTCTTGTCATGCCTCTTCCTCACGAGGTATGTGCCTTATGTCCCTATTGGAAAAATAGGGGGGAAGGAGGGGGGCGCCAATTCTCTATCTGGCACAGGGCACCAAAAAGTCTAGTTACAAGTCTGGTATCCACGTTCTTATCTAAAGTGCAGCGAGAATAACGCTGCCCAGCATGTGTTGGCTGCATGCAAAAGCTGCCAGTATTTACCTTGCAAGCAAAAATACAGCAAACAAAATAATAAATAAATACAGGTTGAGTATCCCTTATCCAAATATTCCGAAATACGGAATATTCCGAAATACGGACTTTTTTGAGTGAGAGTGAAATAGTGAAACCTTTGTTTTTTGATGGCTCAATGTGCACAAACTTTGTTTAATACACAAAGTTATTAAAAATATTGTATTAAATGACCTTCAGGCTGTGTGTATTAGGTGTATATGAAACATAAATGAATTGTGTAAATGTAGACACACTTTGTTTAATGCACAAAGTTATAAAAAATATTGGCTATAATTACCTTCAGGCTGTATGTATAAGGAGTATATGTAACATAAATGCATTCTGTGCTTAGATTTAGGTCCCATCACCATGATATCTCATTATGGTATGCAATTATTCCAAAATACGGAAAAATCCGATATCCAAAATACCTCTGGTCCCAAGCATTTTGGATAAGGGATACTCAACCTGTATCACTCCATGCAAATAAACATGATTTGTCCAGGTTCAAAGTAATGCTGGGTACACATTAGATGACATGTACCTGGCGCAATATCCGTGGTGATGGGGCCCAGCGGCACGGGTGGCATTGGCAAGTGCATACATACTTGCTGATCCGGCCAGCGATGAACGACGTGGGGGGGAAGGTGCGGGTTTATGCTGCATTCGGCAGCTTGGCCCTCGCTGGCAATGTCGCTGATGAGGCACACTGTCAAGGACTTAGTAAGTCCACACTGGACGTTATCATAAACGATGTGTTGCTATCTATCGGGCACATCGTCCACTTTATCGTCTAGTCAGTGTGTGCCCAGCTGTACTTTCTTTTCTTTGCTCCAAACTCAGATCAGCCGCACAATTTCTAAGACCAGCAGTAATGTACATATAAAACTCATGACAGCAAGACTGCCGGCATCCCAGACAAAGTTATACTCCCACCAAGATCGGATTTGTACTGGGCAATGTGTTAGCAATCCTCGTGGTAGGTAGACAATACTGCATCACAAACCAGAAACCAGCACAACATGAAGGAGGCAGTTACATGCATTTATGCTATAATATAGCCTGGGTAAGCAGTTATACGCATTCATTGATATATAGAGCTACCCATCTTGATCAGACTATCAGATGACATGCGCAAACTGAATCGTTACTAGAGTTGTTCTTACATAGTGACCACTTGCTCCTTTGGCATATTGAGCTGGAATAGCCTGCATGGGGGCCGGATGTGATACAAAGTTAAGGGAACTGGTGTGAATCTAATGCAAACATTGAATAGAGTGCTCATACACCTATCCCATTTCTGCCATATGACGCGAGGACATGGCATGACTCTTTCATCAATGTTGCTACTTTTACTTCAATCTTGCAATTTAGTTAGCGAGTAGTGTACTAGGTTTTTTGGCATAAATGGAATTAGCATAAAGTCCAAGATTAATCATAATTATGCAGAGTGATTGTCACTAGCATCAGACCTGCCTTGTGTACTTCTTTCTCAGTCTAGCACCTTAGCTCACAAATAGTACTAGGTACTTAGGATAGGTGTATGTGGACACATCTGACTAGTGTGAAACCCGTCTTTATAACAAGTCACGTCCACGTTTTACCATGTATCATTTCATATGGGGCAAGATGTAAATTTGGATGAAAAACTCATCATATTCCAGCCTTTAATGACTTACCATGAAGGACCAGGGGACAGACTTGTACATTATTCAAGGGCCTTACGCTGTACGGAAAAGTGCTCTCTTAAGGGATAACTCCAGCCAAACAGTTTTAGGTTCAATTAAAAAAATAGAACACTTACCTTCCACGCTCCATTACTCTGCACTGGTAGTGACTCAAATGGTTCTAAAGGTCCCCAAACTGCATTAAACTCCTGTCTTCCCATCTGGCATGTGTGAAGTGAGCCAAGCTGGTGGACAGCACCCCACCAGCAATTGCACAGCTCAATTCAAACAGGCAGAGCGGGAAGACCGCAGTGGGGTTATAACGGTTAAAATGAGAGCGGACCCCTGGGGATGTGGAAGAGAGAGCATGGAAGAGGAAGACAGATGTGTTCATTTAACGCCACCCAAAAACGTTATTATTTTTCACTGGAGTTAGACTTTAACACATCCGCACATCAATGCCTATCCACAGTGCATAGAACTGAGAGGGATATGGGCAAAACCACGGAATAAGTTGTACGAGATCAAGAGAAATCTCCACTTACTCTTGGCCCCCTTTGTCCCCTTGCGCTCCTTCGTGTACTGCTCCTTCAGTTTATTTATCAGAGACTCATCTACATCCCAAACCTCAGCAGTTGGGGACAGGACGTCCTTGTCTGCATGCGGCATGTTAGTAAGAGAGAGAGTACAGGTCAACAGGTGAGCAGCATGTTAGTATTACCTTTATGTAAAGTGAAGAGACCAGGTTACGTACTGCGGATTGCAATTTCTTTAAAGATAACGTCATCCATTAGTACATTAAGAGTGAAAAATTCAGTACACCGCCAATAAATGGAGCGCTACAGTCAGTGCGGTGGGTGCACAAACATGCAGTATTCCACAAGAATATGAAGTATTCCTATTGTACATAAAGACTAAAGCATGAAATAAAAGTCATTAGAATAGGTATATTCCATAAAGTACAAGGGAAAGGAAGAAACATTTTGCCCAGGTCATGCTCTACATGGTGTTAATATAAAGAATATTGCATCACATGTAGGCGTAGTGATAGTAGTACTGTGGTATTAAATACGCTCGCCTAAGCAGCCAAAAATGTATATTCCCTTCGCAACACTATGTTACAAAGCATTACAGGTCACACACTTATTAGCGCAATGCTTCCTTTAATGAAAGTTTAGATCTGTGTTTTAAACGGGTAGTGTAAAGAAGCAGCAGTATAATACGCTGTTAGGAATGAAGGATCTGGCTTGTAATGTTTACACAATATATGAGAAGTAATCCGGAACTGGAAAATTCCAGACACATTTCCAAAGCCTACTTTGGAATTGTGTAGCACGTAGTAATTCACGTAGATTAGCTCACCTGTGCATGATCCACTGGTCTACATGCATTCACACAAAGGGCATAAATCAGATTCTGGTCAGCAATAGTAACATTACAGATTTATCAAGAAAATAAACAATGATTTGAAATCAGATTCCAATGCAGTAGTTTTTGGGGGATGCAACATACCAATGAGGTCAAAGACGTTGCAAACCAAACAGGCACAAAATTGCAATACGATATAATAGGATTTGCACCCCCACTGTGCCAAGGGCGTATTAAAGGGAGGAGGGGGCCATGTGCAGTGTCCGTCTGGGCCCCTTCCTCTATATCCGGCAGCGTAGGTCTCCTGAAAGGGTGGTATTCTGTATGCCGATTGTCGGGATCCCGGCGCACAGTAAACCGGCGCCGGAATCCCGACACCCGGCATACCGACAGATATTCTCCCTCGTTGGGGTCCACGACCCCCCTGGAGGGAGAATAAATAGCGTGGCGCGCGTGGCGAGCGCAGCGAGCCCGCAAGGGGCTCCTTTGCGCTCGCCACGCTGTCGGTATGCCGGCGGTCGGGCTCCCGGCGCCGGTATGCTGGTCGCCGGGAGCCCGGCCGCCGGCATACCATACTACACCCTCCTGAAAAATGGTGCAGAGGTAATTTCCCCACCATTTTGCTGGTGATTTGTGCAGCGCTGCTGCAGCAGCTGGCGCGGTATTCTGGAGAGGTAAGACATGAAGAAATGGGTGCACACCCTGCACCCAAAGTGAAAGCATCCAAACACTGCATTGATTGTCAACAATGTTCGTTCAATATGATGAAAGCATATGGATTTTCCATACACCCACTTTATCCTTATTCTGTAATGCAGGGCTGGAGAGATCCCAAAATTCAGGTATCCAAGAACCTAAAAAAAATTAATGCTGACCCCTAACTTTTGGAAGTCATTTCTAATTATCTCAACCTTAAGGATAAATGTCTTTCCTTGGCTCCTAACAAGATCCTGCTACTGCTAAGATTTCAACAACAGTCTTGTCTAGGCCAAAGTATTTTGTTCTCCTAAGTATTAGTTGTCTTCATAGCAGCTGGGAACCGTGATTAAGTGCTAGCATGTAGCTCAGGCTAGGAGAAGCCATAACGCTTGCCTACCACACCTTTTTCACCCACTTACCACGGACCATTCAAGCTAGATTACAAATTCCTTCAATAAATGGTTATGAACAAATATGGAGTTTTGTGTTTCTGGCAAAATAAAAGTTTTTCAGAAACAATTTCACTTATCAATAGTAACAAAATAAGCAAGGAGTGAACAAATTTTCCTTATAAGAGTGGGATTCGTACCACTTACCCCATTCAGTTCCATCTCCCGAACTTCTCGCCTCTCCTGCACCTTCTCCGTCTTCTGCAGTGACAAGGAAGTCAAACTCTTTCAATGCTTCCTCTGTGTCCTCAGCAAGCTCGGCAGCCAAACCTTCATTACCAATCTGTTTAAATGAAAGTGGAAACCAGAGATGTAAATCTAAGCAGTTATGTATCCTAGATGAAAACACGTAAAACCGATTAATTAACTAACAGAATAAGTATGGTGAGATGAGGAGTAAGAATGAATGCATAACTTGGTGACGGCGCTGGGTGAGAGGCTATATCCACGTTTACATCTGCCTCACAAACACATGGTCAACCGAGACGGATATGGCGTTCAGGCTGCATACAACTAGACGTGGATTGTTGTGTAGGATAAAGACCAGATAGTGAGAATACCTGCCAGAGCCAGTTGACAACTGAATATAACCAAAGAAATGTTGGTCTTGGTCAGCTGATGTTTTATGTGTACACATGCTGGGAGTTGTGGCACATGTATTTGGTGTCCTGTTGCTGATACATTGCACCTACTCAGCTATGCTCAATGCACCTCCACATGTCAGTGCTACGGAACACCACCAAGAGTCTTATCACCAACTGACAGACCTCCATGTATAATCCGGGTTTGGTCAGATATTGCGTTTTCAGTAGATTTTAGCCAACTTTATAGTAACCCACAGCAATATACTAAAATGGACAGTTGACAGTCACATGTCAACATTATGTCTATGTCAACATTCTGAATGTTGACCTAAAGAAAACATGGTGCATAATCCAACTATGTGATCATACAGGAGATGCTCAAGTAGAATGGCAATCCCACTCGGAGTTTGAGTTCTAAGGGCAGCATTAGGGTCTGAGGAATACTACTGGGATAGTGGGGATCAGGGGTCACAGGTGAAAAAATATAAAAACATTAAAGCAGAAGGAAAAAAACAAAACACAAACAACTTCAAAGGTTGAAAACACCATCACAACTGTACTGATGAAGTATCCGCATGGACAGTGTTTAGTGGATTCTGGTAGGAAAAACAAAGTGCACAAGATGGGATGCTGATTAGTAAAAAGCTAAGGTACGATTTACTCTTCAAGTATGTGTCACAGGGATCCTAATAGTTAAGGCCCCCATCTACCAGTGCGATATGACCAATTTTTATCTGATTCCAAGCTGTTTGATGAATCGGATGAAAAGTGTCACATCGCATGTCATTTTCCTCCTACTCCGATCCGAGGCGCGTTACCGTGCTCCTCGGATTGGGGTCGCAGATCAGCATGGTTGCCATGAAAATTTACCGCAATCAGAGGAGAAGGTGCACATCGGAATGCATTTGTATACAATCGGATGCGATTCATCAGATGTTAAACCCCCCCCCCCCCCCACCCCCCCCAACCCCCCCCCCCCCCCCCCCCCCCCCCCCCCCCCCCCCCCCCCCCCCCCAAAACAACCCACTCAGTTGCATATTGTAATCACTAGACTCCCGGGGAAGCTGCAGGGAAGGTCGGGGGGAAAATTGGATCTGACTTTCAGTTCCAATATGTCTGACTAGTGGATTTTAGAGGCCTGTCCCATGTACAATAGATGGTAGATTATTTGCATTAATGTTATTGTTTGGCAAAGAGATGCTCATGATTTGGTGACTGTTTAGCAATCGCTAATGAAGGCTTTTAAAATTCTTGCTTTGGTAACTTAAGGGGGGTACACACGGAGTGATAATCTAAGCAATTTTACTAGATTGCTTAGATTTTCAGCAAGATCTCTCCGTGTGTAGCCCTAACAGTAATAGCGATGCGCAGCCCCGGGCATCGCTATCGCTGGTGCTAGATTGGCCTGCATGCAGGCCAACCTAGCGGGTCGCTCACTTCACCCGCTGGGTGAAGTGAGCAGTCCCCCCCCGTCTCCCCCCCCCCGCACGCTCAGCACAGATCGCGCTGTGCTGAGCGGCGGGAGAGATGTGTGCTGAGCGGTTCGCTCAGCAGACATCTCTCCTGCATCGGCCCGTCTATATGGGCCTTTACCTAAAAAGTACAATCTAGAGGCTTGTGTTTATGTCTGCTCTGCTTGTATACTTTCCTATGCGCCTACACCAAATTCTGCCTGACATAAGCAATAGGCTTAGGCTGGCTTCCCACTAGACGATGTCGTCCAATCCCACGGATCAGACCAACATGCTGTGCTTAACGGGTAGTGTATACCCGCCATTGTGCGCTCCCTCCTGCTGACATTGGGATCGTCCTTTCTGCTGTGCTATAGCATTCAGTGTGTGCGGCCAACCTACATCTCGTCCCGTCTGTTGTGCCGCCGGCCATGATCGCCGATCGTTTAATGGACAGACATACCATGTACATTGTGTAGAGTGCACCCACGCCTGCAGACATAGGGGTCTTACCATCTTGCCCCATTGGTGTGATGTCAGCCAACATAAACATCATTCTAGCATGTACCCAGCCTAAGAATGTTCTTATGAGATTGCTCACTTACATCAGTAAGACATAAAGCAATCCAAGTGCCCAATGAACTGCTTTTAAAATGCAACAAAAAGCTATTAAATGTTAGATGCCAATGTGGCTACGAAAACAGGATTTTAATACCTACCAGTAAATCCTTTTCTCGAAGTCTGTAGGGGATACTGGGATGGTCTATATGATAGGGTATAGATGGGGTCCATTGGAGCCTGGTACTTTAAAATTTCTTCAGAGTACGCTGGCTCCTCCCCACTATGCCCCTCCCGCAGACCGAGTCTAGGAAAACTGTGCCCTAGGAGACGGGCATACTTTGAGAGGAGGAAAATTCATAAGAAAGTGGTGAGAAAACAAACCAGCACACAACATAAAAAGAGCATAGCAACGCTAACCACAACTTGAAATAGGGACAGCAACAGCAGACCCAAACAACAAACATACAAGAACAACACTTGCAGGAAAACATTGAAGCACAGAGGCGGGCGCCCAGTATCCCCTACGGACTACGAGAAAAGGATTTACCGGTAGGTATTAAAATACTATTTTCTGTAACGTACTAGGGGATATTGGGATGGTCCTAGTACTATGGGGAAGTCCCAAAGCTACCAAGACTGGGTGGGAGAGTGCCGAGACCCCTGCAAAACTGATTGACCAAACTGAAGGTCCCCTATAGCCAAGGTGTCGAACCTGTAAAACTTAAACGTGTTCGAACCCGACCAAGTAGCTGCCCGGCATAACTGTAAAGCCGAGAAACCCCAGCCGCCCAGTATGAAACCACTGACCGTGTGGAGTGGGCCTGTACAGACCTCGGCAGCGGCAAATCCACAGAAGAGTAAGCCCGTTGGATCGTAAGCCTGCTCCTACGCGCAATCAATAATATACAATGGGCGTTACGTTTGTTATACTGTCAATTACAATAATTAATTGCAGCTCAGTTAGGTGACTCAACGACGTCAAGTGGAACGCAGGTGGAGCGCATCGGAAACCGGAAGCCCCGCTCAACCCGGAAGCCGCGACGCGTGGCCGAGCGCTCCCTGCTAACCCCACGCTTGGAGCGTGTCACCGCTCAGCCGGACAAAGTCCTTGCCTTCAGTGTGATTTAGCCCAGCCGTAGACACGAGAACCGCCGCAGAGTGGGAGGGTAAGCATTGCCCATACGAGTGTCACGACGGGGGACTAACGGATTATAAAATCTATCAGCATCACACTTCTAACCAGTGCAAACTGGCATTATATAACATCATCTGAGGAAAGCTGTTTCACTCAAATGGACTGTGCCATTAGTATATATTAAAGGGACAACCTCTGGTTCTTGTTTCATCAACTAGATACTAACATCACCACTAAAAATCCCCTGGAGGGACTAAACAGTTACAAACGACCAGGACTGTGTTTAAGAACCATGACTTGTTCTAACTAACCAGCTAACTCTATAGGCATGCATGCTTAATACTAATCATACGAAGTCCAATTGGCCATAGCGGGGATATATGCATAAATCTATTCTGCGATTTCCATTATGATGGTTTTTATTCTGTAAATGTTTATTTAGTCTGTTTTATATCAATAAAAATATTTTTATTTATCAAACCAGCAGCCTAATTAACCACTTTTTTAATACATGTGCGCTCACACGTATGAATTTATTCCTACGTGCAATCGACTGCTTCGAAGCAGGGCAACCAATCTTGTTAACATCATAGAGAACAAAAAGCAAATCAGATTTCCTATGACAAGCTGTCCTCTTGACATAAACCTTCAAAGCCCGAACGACGTCCAAGGACTTTGGCGTAACAGACATGTCAAAGACCACCGGAACTACGATCGGTTGGTTGATGTGAAACGCCGACACCACTTTAGCCAAAAATTGCTGGAGAGTTCAGAGTTCCACTCTATCCTCAAAACACCAGATAAGGGCTCTTACAGGACAAAGACCCTAATTCCGAGACACGCCTCGCAGAGGCCAAGGCCAACAACATGACAGTCTTTAAAGTCAAATATTTCATGCCCACTGCATGTAAAGGTTCAAATCAATCCGATTGGAGAAAAGTCACAACCAAATTGAGATCCCACAGCGCCGTGGGAGGCACAAAGGGCGGTTGAATACGAAGGACCCCCATCAAGAATGTCAGGACTTCAGGGATAACAGCCAACTGCCTCTGGAAGAAAATAGACAAAGCCGAGATCTGGACTTTAATTGAGCCTAAACGCAGGCCCATATCCACACCTGCCTGCAAGAAGTGCAAGAACCGTCCCAGACGAAAATCCACAGTAGAATACTGCCGACCCTCACACAAAGACATACTTCTTACATATGCAATGGTAATGTTTCGATGTGGCCATCTTCCTGGCTTGGACCATAGTCGAGATAACCTTGCCAGGAAAGGAAGAGGCACAGCTAGGAGGTCGCATACCAGGCCCTGCATAGCCAATCTGGGGCAATCAGAATTGCCTGAACTCTTTCCCTTTTAGTCTTTTTAGAACTCTGGGAATGAGAGGAATTGGATGCAACAAGTAGACCAACCGGTAAACCCACGGCGTCGTCAGAGCGTCCACCACTGCGGCCTGTGTTTCTATCGTTCTGGAACAGTAACGCAGAAGCTTCTTGTTGAGCCCAGAAGCCATCATGTCGATCTGCGGGCAGCCCCACTGATGAATTAAAAGCTGAAACACCTGCGGGTGAAGGCCCCATTCCTCCGGGTGCAGATCGTGTCTGCTGAGGAAGTCTGCTTCCCAATTGTCCTCTCCCGGAATTAATATGGCTGATATGGCCATGGCATTGTGTTCTGCCCAGAGTATCATCTTGGACACTTCTCTCATTGCAGCCCTGCTTTTTGTTACTCCCTGTCGGTTTATGAACACCACCGCCGTTGCGTTGTCCGACTGTACCTGTATGGCCTAACGTTAAGGGGGAAAGAGTCCTGCAGAAGGGCATTGTTAATCGCTCTGAGTTTGAGAAAATTTATCGGAAGAGATCCTGAGATGACCACCTTCCTTGGAACTGAGCCCCCTGGGTCACCGCACCCCAACCGCGGAGGCCCGCATCCGTTGTTAACAGAATCCAAGCCCGAAATCCAAAGTGTCGACCCTCCACTAAGTGGGAGATCTGCAACCACCACAACAGGGAAATCCTTCGGCGAAAGGGATATCCTCTGGTGCATGTGCAGATGCAATCCTGACCACTTGTCCAGCAGATCCAGCTGGAATGGACGGGCATGGAATCTTCCATACTGAATTGCCTCGTATGAGGCTAACATGTTTCCAAGTCGGCGTATGCAAAGATGCACCAAGATTTTGGTCTGTTTCAGAACGGAGCAAAACCATTGACCGAATTGTCAGGGCTTTGTCCATAGGAAGGAACTCTTTCTGAGATACAGTGTCCAGTATCATTACCAGGAACTGAAGCCTCTGCAAAGGTTCCAGTTGGGATTTCTGCAGATTGAGAATCCACCAATGATTCGTGAGTAAACGCATAGTTGAATTTTAACACACGCGAGTATGGATTCAGTGATTTGAGGTTTAAGGTCGGCTGAACCAACCGTCCGATTTTGTTACCACGAACAGGCTGGAATAAAATTCCCTGTTTTGGAGCTGAGGTGGAACTGGAACAATGACCTGGGTTCGCAACAGCTTTTGGATGGCTTCTTGCAAGGTAACCCTTGACACAGGTGAAACTGGCAAGCCTGACTTAAAGGTTCTGTGAGGTGGAAACGTTTGAAACTCCAAACGGTAGCCCTGGGGTCCCGGCAGCAGTTTGACCAAATATGACTGAAATATTTGAGGCGAGCACCCACCTGCAAGTCCCCTAGAAGCTGTGGCCAACCGTCATGCGGAAAGCTTGGAAGCAGCAGAGTTCTGCTCCAGGGAAACAGCGGCCGCACAGTAACTCAGAAAGCCTGTTAGGATTGAGACAAAGAGGGAGAAACCAGCACACCTTGCCTCTACACCTAAAGCAATGCTAGGCAGTAACTAGGAACCTTAGATAAGGGACCTAAATTGTATATATAGTGAGTGTGTGTGTGAGAGTGTGTGTGTGAGAGTGTGTGTGTGAGAGTGTGTGTGTGAGAGTGTGAGAGTGTGAGTGTGAGTGTGAGTGTGTGTGTATATATATATATATATATATATATATATATATATATACACACACACACACACACACACATATATATATACACACATACACAGTATATTGCTTGCTCCACCACAATACAAACCCCCTTGGTAAACAATCAGGGTGCTTTTGAGGGTCCTTTGGAGGATCAGCGCTTCCCTGCAGCCAGCCTGGTCTGTGATGCAGCAAGAAATGGCACCCTGAGCCGCTGGACCCGCTCTCCGGGAAGCCACGCCACCTCAATGGCACGCGACAGTCCCACGATATATTTATACTGGCAGTCACCCAATACTTGGAAAGCGGGGTTAAAACCCCTTTTCTGCTCCAGCGCCAGTGTGGCCTTTTGCAGAGAGTCAAAGCAGCTCCAGCGGAGCCGTGTGCCCGCCATGCCCTAATGCCGCCATTTGAACCAGGGACCCGCTAACCGGGACCACGATTTCGTACTCACCACTCAGCGTGTCTTCAGCTTACCAGTTAGGGGTGGCGCATGCTGTGGGAGTGTGGGCTCACCGTTGCAGAGTGAAACAACACTCTCAGGAGCAATGTCCTGTCAACGGGGATCTGGACCATTAACCCTTGCAGGAGGTTGGTACAGGTCTTGAGCCCCCCCCCCCCCCCCCCCCTCTCAAGTCCCACGACGCAGGCAGACTGGTGCTAACCAGTCTAGCCTGAAACTAATAAACTAAAAGAAAGTTGAAAAAAAACACAAAAAAAACTCTGGAGCTCCAGAGAATGCACCCGACTCCTTGGGCACATTTTTATAAACTGGGTCTGCGGGAGGGGCATAGAGGGGAGGAGCAAGCACACTGAAGACATTTTTAAGTGACAGGCTCCAATGGACCCCATCTATACCCCATGGTACTAGGACAATCAAACTATCCCCTAGGACAGATTGCAAAGACATTACACAGTTTCTCCAGCAGCCCGAGTGGCCTTACTTCATGACTCCTGGGGCCGGGAAAGGGCGGGGAGGTAAATGGCTCAGGAGGCACTGGCTAGTACCAGAGCCAGATATACACAAAATATATAGCCATGTGGGCATTATACACAGGTACAGCAGTATATACGGCTCGAAATTTGGTGAGATTGATAAGAGATGTGCAAAAAAGTTAGGCAGTTCATAGACTTTTTACTCCAGAGTTTTGACTTTAGAAATTGTAAGAATAATACCAAGAAGATATTTCAAAAACATTCTTTGTATTTTTCATATATTTTATATAGTCAAAGCTGTGGCATATACGTCAGTATGACAGGAAAGGCTTTGTCTCATCTCACGTCACTGCAAGGGATACCCCATATCCCCTCAAAGTCAGTAACCACTTGTTGCTGAACCCTCCCACTGAATTATTGGTGGTTAACTCGGTGCCATCACCAGCCTCCTACTCCGGCATATGGAACTGCTTACTTCTGGGTATGCATGGTGATGCTGAGGCAACCAGCGCTGTACCTAGTAGCGGGGGGGGAAGTGGAGCGTGGAAACACTTGCCTCAACCGCAGGAAAGTCTGAGAACGCGTAAGCATTTTGCGTGTATCTGGTGGTCACAGAATACAAGCAGATGAACGTGTCTCTAAGCAACATTATGTTTATTAGTTCCTATAAAATGTTTTTGAAAGGAAAATGTATTCTTAGATGAGGGTACTAGAAATATCAGAGATTTTCTCGATACACATTTAAGCGTACAAAGCCCTTTCTTTAAGACAATTCTGACACAGAATACAGTAGGGCGTAATCCATTTCTTGTCAAGGGGAATGCATGCGCTGTGCACACACCTCTGCAGGAGAGGTTTAATTACACAACCAGTGGACAGACAGGAGTGATCACTACTCTGTGCACAAAGCTGCTTGAGGAGAAAGGCCACCCCTTAGCCACACACAGGCATCTGGAAGTCTGGGTGGGCGGATGTTGTTTCTCCATCTCCTCCAAAACTTCTTCCAAGGTCCGGCTGGGGAGGGAGATTCCTGATCACCTCATCTGGTGAGATTGTGGGCTCTAGAGGCAGTGATCAGATCCCTGAGCTGCAGCTACTTCAGCAGTAAGATATCTAATGTGGATATTGGCAAGCTGGAACTCATGGATAGGTAGGGACACACAGGCACAGGATTTTAATATTTGTGTTGTACATTGTATAAACAGATATTTTGGAATGGAACTCTATAGTTTGATAAAAAGTGAATAAAAGTTTATTAATATTCACAAATCATTAAGCGAGATGCCGGTTACTGCAGTTTTCTACCAGTACAGTGTCAGCCCATACATGTCTGAGATCGATCACTGTCCACCTTGCAAGATGCAGAAAAAGCATTCATGCTAGACTGCCTACTTATTAGCATTATCCAAAAAGGGAAAAGGGAAAAAAAATACAGGAGAGCAGGAGCTGCTGATCAGTGTGTCTGTGCAGATGAGATGCCAAGGTCGCCAGAGTATGCACTTCTGCTGCCTGTCCTGGAGGATTGTTCCTTTATGCTGCTCCAGTATCTAGCATGTCCCAACGTGACAGAGCTTCCCAAATGGGAAGTGCTTTTGGTGAAGCACATTACACCCTCAGACGCTGCGCCACTGCGAGACTCTTGGACTGCCTGCTCGAATCTACATTGGATGGCAGAATGTGAAATCGTTTAACATCTAACTAGTTTGCAGTTTTTGTGTCAGACAAGTTTCAATACAAGTTGTTTTATTGTGCGTGGGATGCCATTTTATCTTAAATAAATATGTTGAAACTATTTTATGCTATGTGACTTATTCTGTTTTTCTGAGGATTTTGGTGAATACTGGAGATTTTCTGCCTTGATAAAGAGTGATGTTAGTCGATTAAAAGACATCCAGATAATCCACATTCACTTACAGTGCATTCGGAAGAAATCACATGTATATAAGTAATCACAGCCTTTTCCATGAAGCTCAAAATTAAGCTCAGGTGCATCCGGTTTCCACTGATCATCCTTGAGATGTTCCTACAGCTTAATTGGAGTCCACTTGTGGCAAATTAAGTTGATTGGACATGATTTGGAAAGGCACACACCTGTCTATATAAAGGTCCCACACTTGACAGTGCATGTCTTAGCACAAACCAAGCATGAAGTCAAAGGAATTGTCTGTAGACCTCAGAGACAGGATTGTCTCAAGGCACAAATCTGGGGCAAGGTACAGAAAAATATCTGCTGCTTAGAATGTCCCAGTGAGCACAGTGGTCTCAATCATCCGTAAATGGAAGAAGTTCGGAACTACAAGGACTCTTCCCAGAGCTGGCCGGCCATCTAAACGGAGCGATCAGGGAAGAAGGGCCCTAGTCAGGGAGGTAACCAAGAACCCGATGGTCACTCTGTCAGAGTTACAGCATTCCTCTGAGGAGAGAAGAGAACCTTCCAGAATGACAACCATCTCTGCAGCAATCTACCAATCAGGCCTGTATGGTAGAGTGGCCAGACGGAAGACACTCCTTAGTAAAAAGCACATGGCAGCCCACCTGGAGTTAGCCAAAATGCACCTGCAAGACTCTCAGACCATGAGAAACAAAATTCTCTGGTCTGATGAAACAAAGATTGAACACTCTGGTGTGAATGCCAGGCGTCATGTTTGGAGGAAACCAGGCACCACTCATCACCAGGCCAAAACCATCCCTATAGTGAAGCATGGTGGTGGTAGCATCATGCTGTGGGAATGTTTTGCAGCGGAAGGAACCGGGAGATTAGTCAGGATAGAGGGAAAGATGAATGCAGCAATGCAGAGACATCCTGGATGAAAACATGTGCCAAAGCACTCTTGACTTCAGACTGGGGCAACTGTTCATCTTTCAGGAGGACAAGGACCCTAAGCACACAGCCAAGATAACAATGGAGTAGTTTCAGGACAACTCTGTGAATGTCCTTGAGTGGCCCAGCCAGAGACCAGACTTGAAGCAGATTGAACATCTCTGGAGAGATCTGAAAATGGCTGCGCACTGACGCTTCCCATTCAACCTGATGGAGCTTGATAGGTGATGCAAAGAGGAATGGGCGAAACTGCCCAAAGATCGGTATGCCAAGCCTGTGTCATCATATTCAAAAAGACCTAAGGCTGTAATTGCTGCCAAAGGTGCATCAACAAAGTATTGAGCAAAGGCTGTGAATACTTATGTATATGTGATTTCTTAGTTTTTTATTTTTAATAAATGTGTAAAAATCTCAAAAAAACTTTTTTCTTGTTATCGTTATGGGGTATGGTGTAAAGAATTTTGAGGGGAAAAAAATATTTATTCCACTTTGGAATAAAGCTGTAACATAACAAAATGTGGAAATTAAGCGCTGTGAATACTTTCCAGATGCACTGTACATTGAACACTGGGATATTATTCACTTTCTAATTCAAGTGCATACATGCTGGTCACCTTTAGGGTACAGCAACACTGAGCGCATCTCAGTCTTGTTTTTCAGATTTTCTCAAGCAGTCCTCATATACTTAATTATTATTGTGTGTGTGTATATGCACTTTTATACTAATAGTATGGACACTAGATTTCAGTGTGTGTGTGTGTCAAGGGTCCCTTGATGAAGTCCTGACGGACGAAACACGTTGGTTACTCCATGATCGTTCCCTAGACTGACCTCCATACTAAAGCTAAGAGCTTATTATATGAACTTTACATATTTATTTTTTACTTTCATATAAAAAAATTTTTTTTTTACTAATTATAGAATGTGTTTTCAATAATTGTTTAGATCTAAACACTGTTAGTTTGAATCTTTTTAGAGTTGCTCCGATTATAATTACTGGTTTTATTTAGAATAAATGTACATTTGAAATTTTTGAATATCATCTGTTCCTTAACAACTGACACCATTGGTCGCTGAAGCTCATATTCTTGTCTTCCATGTAAAAAAACAGCGGCTTACCACTGCTGACTTACTTAAGAGCCTGCTGACATCCTTTGTACCAAGGGAGTGTCATTATTTGGACAGTTATTATTTATATATTTACTAAGGTAGTTGTTTCACAACTGGCGCTGGTTTTTCTCTCTCTCATATATTATATATACACATACATACATATACACATACATACATACATACATATATATATATATATATATATATATATATATATATATATATATATATATATATATATATAATAAGAATTTACTTACCGATAATTCTATTTCTCGGAGTCCGTAGTGGATGCTGGGGTTCCTGAAAGGACCATGGGGAATAGCGGCTCCGCAGGAGACAGGGCACAAAAAAGTAAAGCTTTACTAGGTCAGGTGGTGTGCACTGGCTCCTCCCCCTATGACCCTCCTCCAGACTCCAGTTAGGTACTGTGCCCGGACGAGCATACACAATAAGGGAGGCATTTTGAATCCCGGGTAAGACTCATACCAGCCACACCAATCACACCGTACAACTTGTGATCTAAACCCAGTTAACAGTATGACAACAGAAAGGGCCTCTTAAAGATGGCTCCTTAACAATAACCCGAATTAGTTAACAATAACTATGTACAAGTATTGCAGATAATCCGCACTTGGGATGGGCGCCCAGCATCCACTACGGACTCCGAGAAATAGAATTATCGGTAAGTAAATTCTTATTTTCTCTATCGTCCTAAGTGGATGCTGGGGTTCCTGAAAGGACCATGGGGATTATACCAAAGCTCCCAAACGGGCGGGAGAGTGCGGATGACTCTGCAGCACCGAATGAGAGAACTCCAGGTCCTCCTTTGCCAGGGTATCAAATTTGTAAAATTTTACAAACGTGTTCTCCCCCGACCACGTAGCTGCTCGGCAGAGTTGTAATGCCGAGACCCCTCGGGCAGCCGCCCAAGATGAGCCCACCTTCCTTGTGGAGTGGGCTTTTACAGTTTTAGGCTGTGGCAGGCCTGCCACAGAATGTGCAAGTTGAATTGTGTTACAAATCCAACGAGCAATCGACTGCTTAGAAGCAGGTGCGCCCAACTTGTTGGGTGCATACAATATAAACAGCGAGTCAGATTTTCTGACTCCAGCCGTCCTTGCAATGTATATTTTTAAGGCTCTGACAACGTCCAACAACTTGGAGTCCTCCAAGTCGCTAGTGGCCGCAGGCACCACAATAGGTTGGTTCAGATGAAATGCTGATACCACTTTAGGGAGAAAATGCGGACGAGTCCGCAGTTCTGCCCTATCCGAATGGAAGATTAGATAAGGACTTTTATAAGATAAAGCCGCCAATTCAGATACTCTCCTGGCAGAGGCCAGGGCTAGTAACATAGTCACTTTCAATGTGAGATATTTCAAATCCACCTTTTTCAATGGTTCAAACCAATGGGATTTGAGGAAATCTAAAACTACATTTAGATCCCACGGTGCCACCGGAGGCACCACAGGAGGCTGTATATGCAGTACTCCCTTGACAAAAGTCTGGACCTCAGGGACAGAGGCCAATTCTTTTTGGAAGAATATTGACAGGGCCGAAATTTGAACCTTAATGGATCCCAATTTGAGACCCATAGATAATCCTGATTGCAGGAAATGTAGGAAACGACCCAGTTGGAATTCCTCCGTCGGAACCCTCCGATCCTCGCACCACGCTACATATTTTCGCCAAATGCGGTGATAATGTTTCACGGTGACTTCCTTCCGTGCCTTAATCAAGGTAGGAATGACTTCTTCTGGAATGCCTTTCCCTTTTAGGATCTGGCGTTCAACCGCCATGCCGTCAAACGCAGCCGCGGTAAGTCTTGAAAAAGACAGGGACCCTGCTGTAGCAGGTCCCTTCTCAGAGGTAGAGGCCACGGTTCGTCCGTGAGCATCTCTTGAAGTTCCGGATACCAAGTCCTTCTCGGCCAATCCGGAACCACTAGTATTGTTCTTACTCTTCTTTGCCGTATGATCTTCAATACCTTTGGTATGAGCGGCAGAGGAGGAAACACATACACTGACTGGTACACCCAAGGAGTTACCAGTGCGTCCACAGCTATTGCCTGTGGATCTCTTGACCTGGCGCAATATTTGTCCAGTTTCTTGTTGAGGCGAGACGCCATCATGTCTACAATTGGTCTTTCCCAACGGTCTATTAACATGTTGAAGACTTCTGGATGTAGACCCCACTCTCCCGGATGAAGATCGTGTCTGCTGAGGAAGTCTGCTTCCCAGTTGTCCACGCCCGGGATGAACACTGCTGACAGTGCTATCACGTGATTCTCCGCCCAGCGAAGAATCTTGGCAGCTTCTGCCATTGCACTCCTGCTTCTTGTGCCGCCCTGCCTGTTTACATGGGCGACCGCCGTGATGTTGTCCGACTGAATCAACACCGGCTTTCCTTGCAGGAGAAGTTCCGCCTGGCTTAGAGCATTGTAGATTGCTCTTAGTTCCAGAATGTTTATGTGAAGAGACTTTTCCAGACTCGTCCATACTCCCTGGAAGTTTCTTCCTTGTGTGACTGCTCCCCAGCCTCTCAGGCTGGCGTCCGTGGTCACCAGGATCCAATCCTGAATGCCGAATCTGCGGCCTTCTAATAGGTGAGCCTTCTGCAACCACCACAGAAGTGACACCCTTGTCTTTGGTGACAGGGTTATTCGCAGGTGCATCTGCAGATGCGACCCTGACCATTTGTCCAACAGATCCCTTTGGAATATTCTTGCATGGAATCTGCCGAATGGAATTGCTTCGTAAGAAGCCACCATTTTTCCCAGGACTCTTGTGCATTGATGTACTGACACTTTTCCTGGTTTTAGGAGGTTCCTGACCAGATCGGATAACTCCTTGGCTTTTTCCTCTGGAAGGAAAACCTTTTTCTGAACCGTGTCCAGAATCATTCCTAGGAACAGCAGACGAGTTGTCGGGATTAAATGGGATTTTGGAATATTCAGAATCCACCCGTGTTGTCTTAGCACCTCTTGAGATAGTGCTAAAGCTGTCTCCAGCTGTTCTCTGGACCTTGCCCTTATTAGGAGATCGTCCAAGTATGGGATAACTAATACGCCTTTTCTTCGAAGAAGAATCATCATCTCGGCCATTACCTTGGTAAAGACCCGAGGCGCCGTGGACAATCCGAACGGCAGCGTCTGAAACTGATAGTGACAGTTTTGAACAATGAACCTGAGGTACCCCTGGTGTGCGGGGTAAATCGGAACGTGTAGATACGCATCCTTGATGTCCAAGGATACCATAAAGTCCCCTTCTTCCAGGTTCGCTATCACTGCTCTGAGTGACTCCATCTTGAACTTGAACTTTTTTATGTAGAGGTTCAAGGACTTCAGATTTAGAATAGGCCTTACCGAGCCATCCGGCTTCGGTACCACAAATAGAGTGGAATAATACCCCTTTCCTTGTTGTAATAGGGGTACTTTGACTATCACCTGCTGAGCGTACAGCTTGTGAATGGCTTCCAACACCCTCTCCCTTTCGGAAGAGACGGTTGGTAAGGCAGACTTCAGGAAACGATGAGGAGGATCCGTCTCTAATTCCAACCTGTACCCCTGAGATATTATCTGCAGGATCCAGGGGTCTACCTGCGAGTGAGCCCACTGCGCGCTGTAATTTTTGAGACGGCCCCCCACTGTCCCCGAGTCCGCTTGAGAGGCCCCAGCGTCATGCTGAGGTTTTTGCAGGAGCCGGGGAGGGCTTCTGTTCCTGGGAAGGAGCTGCCTGTTGGTGTCTCTTCCCTCTTCCTCTGCCTCGTGGCAGGTACGACAAGCCCTTTGCTCTCTTATTTTTGTAGGAGCGAAAAGGCTGCGGTTGAAAGGTCGGTGCCTTTCTCTGTTGGGGAGTGACTTGAGGTAAAAAAGTGGATTTCCCGGCAGTAGCCGTGGCCACCAAGTCTGATAGACCAACTCCAAATAACTCCTCCCCTTTATACGGCAAAACCTCCATGTGACGTTTTGAATCCGCATCGCCTGTCCACTGTCGTGTCCATAAGGCTCTTCTGGCTGAAATGGACATAGCACTCATCCGAGATGCCAGTGTGCAAATATCCCTCTGTGCATCACGCATATAGATAAATGCATCCTTTATTTGTTCTAACGACAGTAAAACATTGTCCCTATCTAGGGTATCAATATTTTCAATCAGGGATTCTGACCAAACTACTCCAGCACTGCACATCCAGGCAGTTGCTATAGCTGGTCGTAGTATAACACCTGCATGTGTGTATATATTCTTTTGAATAACTTCCATCTTTCTATCTGATGGATCCTTAAGTGCGGCCGTCTCAGGAGAGGGTAACGCCACTTGTTTGGATAAGCGTGTGAGCGCCTTGTCCACCTTAGGGGGTGTTTCCCAGCGCGCCCTAACCTCTGGCGGGAAAGGGTATAATGCCAATAACTTTTTTGAAATTATCAACTTTTTATCAGGAGCAACCCACGCTTCATCACACACGTCATTTAATTCTTCTGATTCAGGAAAAACTGTTTGTAGTTTTTTCACACCATACATAATACCCTGTTTTACGGTATCTGTAGTATCAGCTAAATGTAACGTCTCCTTCATTGCCAAAATCATATAACGTGTGGCCCTACTGGAAAATACGTTTGAATTTCTACCGTCGTCACTGGAATCAGTGCCCGTGTCTGGGTCTGTGTCGACCGACTGAGGCAAAGGGCGTTTTACAGCCCCTGACGGTGTTTGAGGCGCCTGGACAGGCATTAATTGATTGTCCGGCCGCCTCATGTCCTCAACTGACTGTTTAAGGGAAGATAAACCATCACGTAATTCCACAAATAAAGGCATCCATTCTGGTGTCGACCCCCTGGGGGGTGACATCTGCATATTTGGCAATTGCTCCGCCTCCACACCAATATCGTCCTCATACATGTCGACACCACGTACCGACACACACCGCAAACTCACAGGGAATGCTCTAATGAAGACAGGACCCACTAGCCCTTTTGGGGAGACAGAGGGAGAGTCTGCCAGCACACACCACAAAGCGCTATATATACAAGGGATATCCTTATATTAAGTGCTCCCTTATAGCTGCTTTAATATATATATATATAGCCATTAATGTGCCCCCCCTCTCTGTTTTACCCTGTTTCTGTAGTGCAGTGCAGGGGAGAGACCTGGGAGCCGTTCTGACCAGCGGAGCGGTGACAGAAAATGGCGCCGTGTGCTGAGGAGATAGGCCCCGCCCCTTTTTCGGCGGGTTCTTCTCCCGCTATTTTTCCAGTCAGGCAGGGGTTAAATATCTCCATATAGCCCCTATGGGCTATATGTGAGGTATTTTTAGCCTTGTATAAGGTTTATATTTGCCTCTCAGAGCGCCCCCCCCCAGCGCTCTGCACCCTCAGTGACTGCCCAGTGAAGTGTGCTGAGAGGAAAATGGCGCACAGCTGCAGTGCTGTGCGCTACCTTATGAAGACTGAGGAGTCTTCAGCCGCCGGTTTCCGGACCTCTTCACGCTTCAGCATCTGCAAGGGGGTCGGCGGCGCGGCTCCGGGACCGGACTCCACGGCTGGGCCTGTGTTCGATCCCTCTGGAGCTAATGGTGTCCAGTAGCCAAGCAGCAAATCCACTCTGCATGCAGGTGAGTTTACTACTTTCCCCCTAAGTCCCACGTTGCAGTGATCCTGTTGCCAGCAGGACTCACTGTAAAGAAAAAAACCTAAACTAAACTTTCTCTAAGCAGCTCTTTAGGAGAGCCACCTAGATTGCACCCTTCTCGTTCGGGCACAAAATCTAACTGGAGTCTGGAGGAGGGTCATAGGGGGAGGAGCCAGTGCACACCACCTGACCTAGTAAAGCTTTACTTTTTTGTGCCCTGTCTCCTGCGGAGCCGCTATTCCCCATGGTCCTTTCAGGAACCCCAGCATCCACTTAGGACGATAGAGAAATATATATATATATATATATATATATATATATATATATATATATATATATATATATATAGACATTTTATATCGACGTTTCAATGCTTGGCAGCATTTTTATCAGGTCCTGATGAAAATACTGCCAAGCATTGAAACTTCGATATGAAAAGAAATACTTTATCCTGACATTTTTTACCACGAGTGCCGCCGCTGTGGATGTATATGTATACCAGCGAACTGAGGCGACAGTGCCGAGCATCACTATGGCAGCCAGACACCGCGGCTGCCCTGTGAGTACACGCCAGTTTTAGATGGGTGCAATTGGGTAACGGACTGCGTCCCTGGATAGCGCTGAGCGTTGCCCAGGCGACTGACAGCCGCAGGAGCTCAGTCATCACTCTCCGGCGTCGGGACAGCGGCCTCGGACGGAGTCACAGCGGGTCTATTGGTAGCCTTTTCCTCTTCGACTTCTCTATTTAAACGGTAAGTTTGTTGTATTGTATGGTTCACCTTGACAAAGGGGTTTGTGTGGCACCGAAACGTTGGTTACAGGTATTATTCGTGTTTACAAGTCCTTCCAAGTGCCGCTGATTCTTTTCTAATATATACACTTGCTGGGGACTTGTTCAGCATAAGAAGAGACACAGCTCTGCTGTGTCTCTTCTTATGCTGAACAATTCCCCAGCGAGTGCCGCCGATACATTGCATATTTACATGTTCTAGTGACGGAGGGCACCGGGGCATACCAGAGTGGGAGGCGTTGAGTGCCGGGTAACTGCATTGAAATATATATATACACATATACACACACACATATACACACACACTGTATGAATAGTAAATATAGGGCAGTAGTTTATCTATAGAACACAGTATATGTAGCTCAATATACAGAAGTGAATTATACCTATACTGCACAACTGTACACTTATTAAAGCAGAATAAGTTGAGTCATAATGAGGAGACACTTTAAAATCTAAAGCCGAGTATACACAGGCCAATAAATATTGGACGTTCAATTGAGCGGTTGATATATCGTGGGTGCTTCGGCAGGTGTGTACCAGCGATAACTCTGAACGTCATCATTCATAGACAAATCGGGTGAGATTCAATTGGTTTATCGCTGGCAGTCAGTAGATGTCAACCAACAGCGCTAATCAATTCATTTGGGTGTGATCAGCTGCTGGCGCCTGCATTTCAGCTTGCAATCCCCAGGTGTGGTGAGCGAAAAGTGACCCGTTTGAGCACTCAAACAGGACTTTTCACGTTGTGCCCATTACTTTGGCCTGGTTCAGCTACTTTACGTGGATAAACCAGACCTCTGTGGCTGCTACAAGAGCGAAAAAAAGACACAATTGGATATCGCCCCCCTCCCATCACTTTAAACAGGAAATTGGGTGCGATGAACAATTGAATTCCACCCATTGCATCGGCTGTGCAATAGATTGTTACACCCTGCTGTGTGTACAGGTGGTCAGTTGACTAACCGTATAGTTGCTGCAGATGCCGCTGATGACTGTAAATGCCCGCCCAGTTGTGACGTCAGGAACAACGTATCAGGCCAACATTTCATAAGTGTGCAGGCACTTTTTCAATTGTCAGACAGGTTGATGGATCAGCCGGAAGGCTGGTCCCATTTTCCTAGTGTGTACCTAGCATTAAATGTAGTGCATGGGAAGTATTGCCATTCGACAGTTCTGAGCTGCAGCATGCACTGTGTGATCACTATAGCGGTCCTCAGTCACTGCTGGGCATTATTAGTTTTTCCTGCAGCAGAGGAATGCCAAATGTATTCGTATCCCAGATGACAAACACAAACTAGAAAATAAAGTTAAAGCAAAAACACAACCTTACTTTATGTTTTTTATTTAACCGTTGGTCTTTTCCATCTATGAGATCCTCTATAATGTCCCCATCACATTCTTCATCACTGTCATCGCCGCTTTCTAAGAAGTTAAATGTTTCAAGGACATCACCTGAGTTCCTACAGGGAACAAACACCATGATTAAAGAGTAAGGATAATGCTGCATAGCCACAGAAATGCATTATGTAAAGTACTTGTGACCAATGCAGCAAGACAGTGCACAAGGACGAGGGGAAGGCACATGTTTAAAGGGTGTCTGCAAGCGACACTGGAGCAGATGTATTAACCTGGAGAAGGCATAAGGAAGTGATAAACCAGTGATGAATGCAAGGTGATAAACACACCAGCCAATCGGGCTCCCATATGTAAATTAACAGTTAGGAGCTGATTGGCTGGTGCATTATCACCTTGCACTGAACACTGCTTTATCACTTCCTTATGCCTTCTCTAGGTTAATACATCTACCCCCTTGTTTCCTGGAAAGTTGCCCAACATTTTGCCCCCTCTTCTGTTACTTTCTATGTATTGGCAAGCCCAGAATACAGCTCTGGATAAACCCTTTTCAAAGTCCATTAAGTTTCTTATTCCAGTGTATGTGGAAAGTACACTCTGGTTACAGAAACCATGCCTACTTCAGCAAGTCATCACAACATATCCATGTGTATCACAAAGATGTATTATAGAACTGCCGAGAGCCAGACGCCTACCAATGCAAGAATTTTAATGTCGATACCATACCAGACATCGGAATAAAACTAAATAATATACTATTAAAATACCGTATATAATCTACCCCGAGTGTGAGGTTTTAGGCCTCCTGCTGCAAAGCATCAGATTTAGACCAGATTGTCGTTAGCGCCAGTAGGGTAAACTTGTCGACACGGTGACATCCAAAAGGCAGGGAATCTCTAATAAACGCATGCCACTGGGCTCGGTTTACGATGGCAGGCTCGGCATCATCAATATGGAAGTGCAATGGTCGGAGGGAAGGGGAAATCTGCTTTAGCCATGTTTTCTTTAGCGCATCACATGCTATTTTCCGGCCATCAGGGCGTTTGTTATTTAGGCACTTGTATGGTCATTTTAAGCATCATTCTGCAGACATGTCAGAAACACTTTACATTTTTCATATAGTATTCAATTGTGGGTTGGCCTTCGTAGAGTTATCTGATGGTTTCATTTCTCCAATGATCTGTTCGTGTTACTTGTAGTATGTTTCGTAAGCACCTCATGTGTTAGATGAACCAGTAATCACCAAGACCTTTGTCTACATAATCTATCTTTTGCATGCTCACAATATGTGCCAAAACCACAATGAATTTTAGAGGAAATAATTTCCGAAAAGATCTTCCAATTTCGGCCGTGCTGTGCACACAGTCTAGAACAATACAACCCACTTCGAAAGGTCATTCTGAAAGGTTATAGTCCATTAGGGAAATTGTAATAGAGTGTGAGAATCAGAAAGCGAGATTTTGGTAAAATGCTCCAGTTTTTTTTTAAAAATGGCAATAATTTACATGGCAAAATCAACCTGGTTTTGCCTTGAAAAGGATTGCCACTTAAAAAAAAACCCAGAAGAATTTTACCAAAATCTATCACTATCTGATTCTCACACCCTATTACATTTCCCCCCCATGTTTGGTAATTTCGATAGTCCAGGAATTGACATTGCATTGTTGTGAATAGATGGCCTGTATGATCCTAAGTAATTTTTCCACAACTGTATATGCCTAAAAATCTCATTTACATAATCATTACTTCCATACATTAAAATTAGTAAATATGTATGTGGGGGCAGCAAAACAATGAGCAGTGGGAGAGAAACGAGGTCCCAGAGCAAACCAGGATGGTACAGTATAATGGCGGCCTCCGAAAATGTGACATGCTGCAGGGCGTTTAACAAAAAACAAAAAACAAAGAGAACCCTATATTTTACATGTTCAACTCCTTTTTGAAAGGATAACTGCATATTTCTTCAACCCTACTCCCACACCTGGCAGCTGTATTATTTTTAGCTTCATTTCAAAATGGAGAATTTGAGATAAATATCTATATACACACATTTTGTAATGATATATAAGTGTATAAACAAATATTTCTCTTAAAGGGGGTAAATGTATTATAGCGGCATGGATCGTGCTGCTATAACACTTCCTGCTTCTCCTCATTACCGGGGCGAAGCAGGAAAGGACATTGACAAGATGTATTAACATCTTGCCTGCTGCAACAGGCTTTGGCGATGTCCCCTGAGCACGCAGCGCTTCAGCTCGGTGCTGAAGCGCTGGGTTTCCATGTCCTGGGCCGGCTCTTGTGCACCTGCGTGGAATCGCGCTATTCACGCGGATCCCCTGCGTGCTCCGGAACCGGCACCCACCAAGGACAGCTCTGTCCCTGCTGTGGTCTAGGGCATCGCCACCTGCAGTTGTTGAAATCGACAGCTGCAGGTGTCGGAACGGTCAGCGATTGCCCTCACATATCGGCCTGCTGCGCACTCTCCACAGCCTTCTTACATGGTGGAGAATCGGTATAGCATACAACTTTTCCCCCCGTAACGAGCATTAACACATTTACCCCAGATCTTTCTATCTCTCAGACAACATGAATGTACAGTATGCGCTAAGTCGGAGATCAGCTGTCTCAAGTTACCTTTTGTTTTCCTGTCCCTTTTGCTTAAGTGAAGGAGAGTCTCCACCATTGAGGATCTGTTCTAGGTTCTTGGTTTCCACGGAGCCATTTGGCTCAGAGCTAGAAAGACCGAGGAGAGAGCGTACCCTTTGTGACCGAACATCTAATATGGTGTCTGTATAACCGACCTCTTGGAGATACCTGCACAGAGAGAGAGAGAGAGAGAGAGAGAGAGAGAGAGAGAGAGTGTAAGAGATGCTGAGCAGCTAAATACACAAGCTACAGAGACACCCACAGATAGTACAAATGGGTCCACGGTTATCTTGGCTCGTTTGCTGCGCCTAGGCACAACATGGTTTATTAACATAAACCCTTCATCCATTGTTCTCAGCTACAATACAATACAGAGAACAATACAGCAGGGGATTAAGTCCGTTTGACCAGTCTCAGTTAATCCTATTGAAGGTCAAGATAAACATGGACCCATCTGTACATTCCCCTTTATGGGACTCCTGGTGACACAACCACTGTGGGAGAAGAAGATTCAAAAAAGTCAGACACAAAAACAGCAAGATTTTAACCGTAGTGTAATTTAATCTTAAAAAGGATGCTTAACATTTTTTATAATTCTATATTATAACTGAACACATTGCTCATAAGACATTCTTATTACCCTTAAGACAGCGGCATACCGCCAGCCGCAATACTGGCAGAGAGTCCCCTCAATAAACATGACCGAGACCTTTTCAAATAGTAAAACATAGCTTTTAAGCAATGTGTTTTCCCCAGTTGTGTGGAGGGCAAGGTATGCATTAAAAAACATACCAAACAACAATCTATTAAATCTGTGTTCCGCAAAAAGGCATATAGTAAAATGTTCAATAAATTGGATGATACAGTATTTTAAAGTGGCCTATTGTAGAATATGTTCTTGCTATTTAATCAACTATTTATTTTGTTAATTTTTCACTATTTTTGTATTTTGAAATGTAACAATCTCACAGAAAGTGGCCCTATTACACACAAAGGGGAATTTTAGTTGTAGTTTAAAGAGCGTAGAGGTATTAAATAGCTTCCCCAGGTACCTTCAAGCGGGCAGAAGTACACCGTTGATGTTTCCGGAACGTAGTAATTTTATAGCTACGGGAACTTAACCCAGAATTTGTGCCTTGCTGCAGGATATAAGGAGATTTATGGCAGACTTACCATAGTTAAATCTCTTTCTGTGAGGTACACTGGATTCCACAGGGAATACATCAAGGGTGTAGAGTTGGATCGTGATCCGAGGCACCAACAGGCTAAAGCTTTGACTGTTCCCAGGATGCATTGCACTGTCTTTTCTATAACCCCGCCTACAGGCACTGGAGCTCAGTTTCGTTAACCAGTCCAATGCAGTAGCAGGTAAAAGACGATAGACCCACATTCTCACGACAGGAGAAAGGACTAGAGGCTAATGCCATCCAAACCCAAAGAAGCTATGGCTAATGCCATCCAAACCCAAAGAAGCTAAGTGCGCCAGGGTGGTATACCTCGCAGAAAGAGATTTAACAAAGGTAAGTTCTTACCATAAATCTCCTTTTTTGCAGCGGGGTACACTGGGATTCCACAGGGAATAACATCGAGGATGTCCTAAAGCAGTTCCTCATGGGAGGGGACACACCGTAGCGGGCACAAGAACACAGCGTTCAAAGGAAGCACCCTGGGAGGCGGATGTATCAAAAGCATAGAACCTAATGAACGTGTTCACTGAGGACCACGTAGCCGCCTTGCACAATTATTCAGCGAACGCGCCACACGATGGGCCGCCCAAGGAGGTCTAACAGACCGTGTAGAATGGGCTTTGATAGCAGCAGGAGCTGGAAGACCAGCCTGTGCATAGGCTTGTGCAATCACCATTCTAATCCATCTGACCAAGGTTTGCTTATTTGACGGCCAGCCACGTTTGTGAAAACCAAAAAGTACAAAAAGGGTATCTGACCTCCTGAGGGAGGCAGTCCTCTCTACATAAACATGGAGAGCCCGTACCACATCCAAGGACCGGTCTTTGGAGGACAAACAAGAAGAGATAAAGGCCGGAACCACAATCTCTTGGTTAAGATGAAAAGATGACACCACCTTATGTAGATAACCAGGGCGAGTTCGAAGAACTGCCATGTCACTGAAAAATCAGAAAGGGTGGACCACAGGACAAGGCGCCTAAGTCAGACACCCTCCTAGCAGAGGCAATAGCCAATAGAAACATGACCTTAAGTGTAAGACATTTAAGATCCACAGAGTCAAGAGATTCAAATGGAGACTCTTGTAGGGCATTTAAAACAACAGAGACAGATCCCATGGAGCCACAGGAGGGACATAGGGAGGCCGAATCCGTAAAATGCCTTGGGTGAAAGTATGAACGTCAGGAATAGACGCAATTTTTCTCTGAAACCACACAGATATATGAGCCTTGAGGGAGGCCAGACGAAGGCCTAAATCTAGGCCTTGTTGCAGAAAAGCCAAAAGCCTAGAAGTTCTGAACGAATAGGCATCATAATTCTTAGCAGCACACCATGTGAAGTAAGCGTTCCAGACCCTGTAATAAATCCATGCAGAAGCCGGTTTGCGGGCCTTCAACATAGTTTGAATAACCGCCTCAGAGAATCCCTTGGCTCTCAGGAGTGAAGCTTCAAGAGCCACGCCGTCAAAGCCAGTCTGGCCAGGTCCGGATAGACACAAGGGCCCTGAACAAGGAGATCTGGGCGTTGAAGTAGAAGAGGATGCTCTATTGATAGACCCTGCAGGTCTGAGAACCAATGCCGTCTGGGTCACGCTGGAGCGACTAGAAGTAGTATTCCTCCTTCCTGCTTGAACTCTCCCCCCACTTGTCCACTAGGAGTTGAAAGACTACCGGATGAAGACTCCACTCTCTGGCGTGAACGTCCCAACGACTGAGGAAATCCGCATCCCAGTTGAGGACTCCAGGGATGAACACTGCCAATATTGCTGGCAGATGGCATTCCGCCCAACGGAGGATTTCTGATACTTCCAGCATTGCCATGCGGCTTTGAGTGACGCCTTGATGATTTATGGACGCCACCGCGGTGGCGTTGTTCGATTATACTTGGACAGGCCTGTTCTGTACCAGAGGCAGGGCCAGTGTCAACACATTGAACACTGTCCGCAATTCCAGAATATTTAACGGGAGGAGAGACTCCTCACTGGTCCACCAACCCTGGAGAGAGTGTTGCTCCAACACAGCGCCCCATAACCACAGACTGGCATCCATTGACAGGAGGACCCAGCTGGAGATCCAGAAGGGACAGCCCCTGCTCAACTGTTGGTCCTGTAACCACCAGGTCAGTGACAGACGAACTCCAGAGTCAAGGAGATCATTTGAGACCTGATCCGATGGGGCAGGCCTTCCCACTTAGAAAGGATTAACCTCTGCAGAGGGTGGGAATAATACGGAGCGTACTCTACCATGTCGAAAGCAGACACCATGAGGCCTAGCACTTGCATCGCCAAGTATCGACACTCTTGGGCGAGAGAGGAAATATCTGATACTGTCCTGAAGTTTCAGGACTTTCTCTGGAGACAAAAACAATCGCTGGATGTGTGTCCAGTAGTACCCCCAGGTGCACCATGCTCTGAGCAGCGACCAGCGAGGACTTTTTCCAGTTGATGAGCCGCCCGTGGGCTTGTAGGAATTGGACCGTCAGTTCCAGGTGACTGAGGAGAACTTGGGATCGGGATCAGCAAGTCTTCCAGAAACGGCATGATCCTGATTCCCTGATGGCGGCGAAGAGTAGTCATCATGGCCATGACCTTGGTGAAGATCGGAGGGGCCATGGCCAATCCAAAAGGCAGTACCTGGAATTGATAATGTAGGATGCCAATAGCAAACCTGCAGATATTGTTGATGCGACGTGGCTATAGGAATGTGCCGGTAAGCATCCCGTATGTCCAGGGATACCACATAGTCTTCGGGTTCCATGGCCAGCACTATAGAGCGCAGAATTTCCATATGGAATTTGAGTACTCTCACAAACTTGCTCAATGATTTGAGGTTGAGTATAGGCTGGAAGGAACCATTTGGCTTCGGAACTAGAAACAGGGTCGAATAGTATTCCCTGCCTCTCTGAGACAGAGGTACCGGGCACTAGCACTACTGCGTCCAGGAGGGATTGTACAACCAAGTGGAAAGCTTGCGCTTTTAATGGATCCGCAGGGATAACCTTTGTGCAAAACTGTCGAGGAGGGACGTCTCCTGAAAGACATTGCATACTCGTGAGAGACAACTTCCTGCACCCAGGCGTCCGAAGTGGTCTTTAACCAGGCCTGGGCGAACTGCAGAAGTCGGCCTACCACCTTGGCGTCCCCTAGGGGGAGGCCCGCCCCGTCATGCGGCAGGCTTGTCTTGTCTAGAAGCAGGCTGACGGCCAGCCCAGGATTGTTTAGATCAGGCCTGGCCAACCTGTGGCTCTCCAGATGTTGTGAAACTACACATCCCAGCATGCCCTGCCACAGTTTTACCATTCCTTAATAGCAAAACTGTGGCAAAGCATGATGCAACAGCTGGAGAGCCACAGGTTGGCCAGGCCTGGTTTAGATTTAGGCTTAGTGGTTTTGGAAACACGAGCCTGATATGCTTGACTCTTTGCTTTCCCTGGAGGTCAAAAGGAACGAAAGGTGGTACTCTTAGCCTTCGGAGAAGAAGGATTAGTATTTGGGAGACATGCACTCTTGGCAGTAGCCAAGTCAGTTACAATCTTGTTCAGATCCTCCCCAAATAGGATTTCTCCCTTAAAAGGGAGCACCTCCAAGGTTAATTTGGAGCCCAGGTCCACCTTCTAATACCTCAACCACATAATTCGACGAGCCAGGATAGACGTAGTAGATGCCTTGGCCGCCATTACACCTGAATCAGAACCCGAATCCTGAATATAGTGGGAGGCTGTGGTAATAAGACAGATATTGTCTGACAGTGTCAGAAAAATCCCGAGGCAGCTCATCCTCAATTGCCTGAACCCATGGTTTAATTACTTTCACAGCCCAGGAGGCTGCCATAGTGGGTCTATGTACCATACCAGTAAGAGAGTATATAGACTTCAGGCATCCCTCCACACGCTTATCCGTCGGTTCCTTCAGTGAGGGGACAGTGCTAACAGGCAGAGTAGAAGACACCACAAGACGGGCGACATGAGTCCACCGGTGGTGCAGTTTCCAACTTGTTACTCAATTCCGCAGGGATAGGATAATGAGCTAGCATCTTTTTAGACAGGGAAATGTCTTTCCTGGCGATGACCAGGATTCCTGACGTATGTCAATTAAGTGGTCAGAATGTGGTAAGACTACTTTAGCAACCTCCTGATGTATAAACTTATCAGGTTTCTTAGACGCAGTAGTAGGCTCAATGTTATCATCTATTTGAAGAATTAGCTTAATAGCCTCCACTAGGTCAGGAACATCAACCTGGGTTGTAGATTCCTCATCAGAAGCAACTGTATCCGTGTCTGACGGATCAGTATATTCCCCCATCCTCATCGGAAGAATTATCCGAAATATTAGTGGATTGTAAGGAAGAAATGACCCGTTTAGATGACCCCTTGGCCCCATAGGGGCGTGGGGTAGACTTTTATTTAACCAAGGATTGATTTCATTGTTTTAATTGGGTAGACAGAGTATCCGCCCAAGGACAATATGTTGCTGCAATGGCACTGGAGGTCCCACAGGGGGGTGTAAGACTTGTCACAAGTGTACGCAGCATACTTGAGAACTCTACCCAAGGTGGGTCCTGACTGGCCACAGGTGCCGCAGGTTGACTGGGTGTATGGCATTCAGCCCCTGAGCCAGCAGCTAAAACTTCCCCCTCAGGTGAATCAGTGGCGCCAATACTGCAGGATGCAGAAGCGTCCGCGGATGTCCCACCCTGTGTGGCAGACATTATAAGGAGTGTAGCCTTAGGGCGTAACAGTACAATATAGCCAGACACACACAATAACTGCAAAAAAAAACCTATGTTATGTGACAGTAAACACAGGACACAAAACAGAGGATTTAAGCGGTATGAGGTGACTGAAACACACAGTAAAAATACCAAATTGTATATTCTGTGTAACACTATATCTATATATCGCTATATATAGGACCCTGTTGCACCTAGACCCTCAGAGTACAGAATAAAAATGATAGCAATATGTGATACAGGAGAATGGAATCCCACACAACAGCTACAGGCACACTCAGTCACATGCACAATGCAGAAGTTATTACATATAAACAATATAACTGCACTGGACTAGTAAATTTACGGGTGTAGTATTGTATGCCAGCGACCAGCATACCAGCGCCGGAATCCCAACAGCGTGGTGAGCGCAAATGAGCCCCTTGCGGGCTCGCTGCACTCGCCACGCTGTGGGCACAGTGGTGCTATTTATTCTCCCTCTAGGGGGGTCGTAGTTCCCCAAGTGGGAGATAAAGTGTCGGTATGCCAGTTGTCTGGATTTGCGGAGCCGGTATAATGTGCGCCGGGATCCCGACAGCCGGCAAACAGAAGACCACCCTAAATTTACAAATGTGTACGAGTATAGATATAACAATGCACAGTAGATACTGGATGTATATCACAGAATACTTGTGCTAAATATTCAGATAGCAGTACACTTGTACTTAACTAACACTATCTAAAATGACATGCAGAATACTTAAATACACAGCGCTGATGAGGCAGGCGGCTTTACAGAGGAGACCGAGCCCTGCAGTCCCGGAGATCAGCCCAGCTAGTAGTGAAGATGGCGCCAAAATCTCTGTCAGGGAGTGAGGTAGAGAGAAATGCAGCTCCAGGGCGGGAACACCAGCAGTAGATGGCGCCTGGAGCTGGGGGGAGGGGCTACAGGTCAGCGCCTTATCCCCTATGCTGGCCCTCACCACCGAGTACTGTGGAGCCTATATCAAACAGATTTTGGTAAATCTGACCTGTGCTCCCTTGCCCTGGTGGATATAGTGGGGTCCCTGTGTAGTACAGTGTCCACGCCAGCGGCGCAGTCCGTCTCCTGGGACCGCAACCGGAGCGCGATTTTCCGGCGGGTTCCACTTGGGGGACCCTCTTACCTCCTCCCTGATGTGCAGCCAAGCAATCCTGGAGAGTGTCAGCAGTGGTGTGCCTGATGACCGGTGCGCCTCCGCTGCAAGTACCCGGGAGCCCGGCCGTGGGAGTATGCAACGCTGCTGGGGAGGTGATGGAGCCGCAGCACAGAATGTTAGACTGACATAAGTAGTGCTGCGGCCCTTGAAGTCTTCTTAAAAAGCTCTTTTCAGGGTTGCCTAGCGCAGCCCCACCTGTTAGTGACCTACACTGGCAGACACCAACTTCCAAAACTGAGCTCCAAGTGCCTGGAGGCGTGGTTCTAGAGGAGGTGTTGCAATGCTTCCTGGGAACAGTTAAAGCTTTAGCCTGTTGGTGCCTCAGATGAATATCCAACTCTACACCTCCGATGTATTCCCTGTGGAATCCCAGTTTACCCCGCTGCAGAAAATTAAATAGCTCTGGGCACATTACCTGGCAGCTAAAAGCCCACTGTAAAAGTACCGCGGCTAACTGAATTCATCCCTAAAACTGTCGGGAGAATTTTGCTGGATTGGTTACATGGGTTTTGATTCATCCAATGCACACATTACAGATTGTACATGCTGAACAGCTTCTATAGCCAAGAGCCATGGCGAATGTAAGACCCATTGTTCAGTTGGTTTTGCAACACAAAATATTAGGGTATTTAAATATTTACTTCCCAAGAGACTTTCATTGAAAATACATATCGAGCCCCCCAAATCCGTAATTACATGAGTGCGACTGAGATAGTGGCACAACCGCTTTCTGATGGTTCAATGTACACAAATGGAGTATAATGAACAAATTTATTAAAAGTATTGTATAAAATTATCTTTGGGCTATTTGTGTTAGGTGTGTATGAATCATAAATGCGTATTATGTTTAGACTAGGCCCCATTTCCAAAATACTTCTGGTCCCAAGCATTCTGTATACTGGAGACACCATTTGTACTCTATTACAGTAAAATGCAATGCATGACAACTCTAGGAAACACAAATGACTCAAAAACACACAGAATATACAGGGTGAGATGTGGAAGAAAAGCTTTATATCGTCCAGGCACCTCAGTGACTACAGCCCACCAAACAGCTAATTCTATTAAGCTAGGGTAAAATGTCCTACTTAATGCAAGATCTCACTTATGTACAGAATTTGCCATGTGCCGTTCCTAAACGCCTAATCTCTCACTTTGACCCAGTTAACCTGTCATCACAACTGGGCTGCGGAGCAAAGGACTAATCTGAGTTATTGGATCAGCACAGAACAATCCCATGCTGCAGGTCCTCTGAAAATGGGTGGTATTCAGTATACCGGTTGTGTGGATCCTGGTGCACAGTATACCGGCGCCGGAATCCCGACAACCGGCATACCGACACCTTTTCTCCCTCTTGGGGGTTCACGACTCCCCTGGAGGGAGAACAGATAGCGTGGCGCGCCACCGTGCCTGCAGTTTGGCGAGCGCAGCGAGCCCGCAAGGGGCTCATCTGCGCTGGCCCCGCTGTCGGCAAGCAGGCGGTCGGGATCCCAGCGCCGGTATGCTGGCCGCTGGGGACCCGGCCGCCGGCAACTCACACCACACCCCTGAAAATAAACGGCTAAATGTCCTATACTGTGCATTTCAAAGCCACCCACGGTGATCTTCAGCTGCTGGATTTATAGGGGCCATTAATATACAATACAAAACCAGGTGATTTGCATTCAATATAATTCCCCCTTAAATTATTGTGGAAAACCGACATTATAATAAAAAACATATTTATGTATGACTTCTGATGGCCAAGTAACAACTACTGAAGTATTTAGAACCTGTGCTTTGCTGCTGGTAATCAAACCACCAATACTCTAGAATACACCCACACGTGAATGCCCTCTCTTGGCACACAAAGTGGTTTATCTGTATTTCTACTGGCGATCTACAGTGTTGGAAAGCGCACTTTTAACACCACCGGTTACATGTGCAGATATCTTTAAGTGCATAACTGTTAGCACACTATGGGGTCCATACAAATTAGGTGCGAGTTTTCCGGCATGGGGAGTCAGTGTGCCAACAGTCACGATTTACGGCAGCCTGATCTCACACGAGGTGCTCACAGCCCCATAGGGTTGCTAACACTTTTGAATGAATTCAGGCAGAGGGGTGCAAGTTAGGGTGCAACTGCTGGAACCTGAAACACGGCAGCAACAGCAACTCGCACCCTTCGCATTTACTTTGATTGACCTCTTAGTTCTCTGACTACAGGAAATGAGTTATTCGGGCTAAGGCCGACACACTGCTCATTACCATTTCAAATCTGATTTTCCCAGAAATAATGCAATGCATTTAACCTATGAACCATGATGATTAGTCAGCATAAACACAACATCTCTGCATTTCAACCTGCCAGAAAGAGTATTAGGAGACGTAACCAAATCTGTCACGTGTTGACTTATTTACTTACTGTCTTAACAGCTGCCGGCCTTGTTTCCAGGTCAGCTGGCTATTCTGAGGCCCTGGGGGGATCTCTGATTCTTTGGTTTCTTCTGAAAGGCAAGAGGAAATGAGGAGAACTCATGTAAACAGGATAATTTACTTGCCACAACTGCACCTCAAAGGACACCAATGAAATATATTCTCCCTGCATCAGGCGTTCAGCATCATAGGTCGCTTTCTATCATTTCTATGTATTCGCATGAATAAGTGGCACAATGACCATGTTTTTGATATTGTTAGACCACTCGGACCAAATATTAACTTTGAGACTATTTACACCGAGTTATCGGCTATATAAAAGGGTTACACCTCCTAAACAAAGCTGGTGCAATTATAGAAGGCAGTGAAATGTTCCATTATACGATGAAAACAGAACAAACAGGCGTGTAATACAGACATACAACATGGACACAAATACTGTAAGATTCACAGGGGAATATTCAGGTAGATGCGTGCTGCGGGAAGCACACTTACAGAAGCGTTATTTCCTCGGACCTCCATAGACTACGAGCAGAAACCGGCTACAGGGACACATCGGACAACACTGCCGGCCACTTACGAGTGAGTGAATCTGGCCTACAGTTTACGGTTGTGCATTCTAATAACAAACTTCCAAATACTCCTAAAAGGATCTAACATCCTGATTGGTAAATAAATCCAATATCTATTCTCTTTTAGGTACAATATCCATTCTCTTTCAGGTCAGAATGTGACAGTTGTGAGTAGTTTTTTTTATTACAGTTTTAATTGTGTTTGTTTTATACATTTATGGTCAGGCTCTGGTTAGGTTTAGTAATACTCACCTCGCCAAAGGATCTCTCCATGGCCAACATTCACAAAGTTGGCATTTGACACTCTGAACATATCACCATTTTGTACCACAGCCCTGATTGGTTACCTACTATTTTAGAATTAAATAGATTGATCAGAATGCTCTTACTAACAGAAGTCTGGTGTGCAAGAAAAAAAAAAACGTGCAACATCCACAGTGAAATCCTTTAGTTCCGATAGACTCAGATATTTGGATATATAAATTGTAAGCACGATTGATACTTATTATTGCAGCTAGTATTTTAGGTTTAATCATTTAGTGATCTCATTAAAGCAGAGTTTTCAGAGCAATGACTGTAATAGATCTATGGTGGCAGTACTGCGGTCACTTTAGGACTAGGCTAAAGTAGAATGGTCAAGTGACTAAATTATACTTTTTGCTGGCAACTTCAAGAATGTGAGGGTTGGGCAACTGCAGTCAGGAGGAGGAGGTAAATTCAATATCACAAGCAAAAATAGTTGAGACATATGTCATGAATCCCTGCTGTTCGTCACAGAAACATAATAACTAAACCTCACTGTGGGACTAGGAATCCAGATTTTCTTACTGTATTTACAAACGTATAGGAGGGAATGTAGCTGGCTGCCAACTTCCAGAAACGTTATATATGTCGGAAATCGCGGGGAGATTTTGGAGACTTCCACTGTAAGCAGGCAGATGTAACAGGCAATTCTGAGACATTGGGGGAAACGTACTAAGCAGTGATAAAAGTGGGGAAGTGAGCCAGTGGAGAAATTTCCCATGGCAACCAATCAGCTGCTCCATACACTTGTAAAGTATGCAAATTAGAAATGTTACGTCAACGCTAATTGGTTGCCATGGGCAACTTCTCCAATGGCTCACTTCACCACTTTTATCATTGCTTAGTACATATCCCCCTTAGTATGAATATCGATGTTGAGTTTCAGCTGACAGCTCAAAGGGAGGATGCTGTAAGGCACTGAACACCGGATACAGGGACTAATAAATATCTATGCAAAACCTGATGGTTTGTGCATAAATACGATGTTTGGGGATCTACGCATGTGCAAGACCTTTTATGCTCATGTGTAGCAGCACCCGGCACAGTTCTTCAAAATGAGGGCGTGTAGACAGGTCCAAGATCTGCGTCGTCAGACACAGCCTTCCAGATCAGACGCCCAGCCTGTGTAAGCGTCAAATAACGCAGGCTGGCCGGCTCCTAAAACCATTGAAAATCACGACTGATGGTCCCTATGGTGTTTCGATGATGCATCCTCAGATTTAGCGCTCAGATCCTCGCTAATGCAAACAGGTGGCACCCATTTCCTACAGACGCCTTCTGCTGCATTCAAATTTTAATGAAGCAGCTGTGGATCCGACTTTAATTGAATATACTCCTGCCGCACCAAACAAAAAACTGATTTGCCTGAGTCAGGAGGTGAGGATATACGGTAGGACCCGTTGCATGCTGGGAGGCCGAAAGCATTGACCGTTTGGTGCAAATCCACTGTCGCGTCATCATATCCCAATGTTATCCTGTGGACCCTGCTGGAGAAACCAACAGTTCCTATAAAGGGGTATATGCAATTGCGGTCGAATTCGCGGCAATTTTCGCCGTTTTTTAATTCGACTCAATTCGACAGGTGAATCCCGGAAGGTGGCTTCCGGAATTCACCATATTCAATGAAAAACGGATTCGCCAGAATCGCGGGCGAAAATCGGCCGATTTGGCGGATTTTGCCGCGATTTTAAAAAACGGGAAAAAACGGGAAAAACCCGAAAAAAAAATGGCGTGGGGTCCCCCCTCCAAAGCATAACCAGCCTCGGGCTCTTCGAGCTGGTCCTGGTTCTAAAAATGCAGGGGAAAAATTGGGCAGGGATCCCCCGTATTTTTAAAACCAGCACCGGGCTCTGCGCCTGGTGCTGGTGCCAAAAATACGGGGGACAAAAAGAGTAGGGGTCCCCCGTATTTTTAACACCAGCATCGGGCTCCACTAGCTGGACAGATAATGCCACAGCCGGGGGTCACTTTTATGCCGTGCCCTGCGGCCGTGGCATTAACTACCCAACTAGTCACCCCTGGCCGGGGTACCCTGGGGGAGTGGGGACCCCTACAATCAAGGGGTCCCCCCCCAGCCACCCAAGGGCCAGGGGTGAAGCCCGAGGCTGTCCCCCCCCATCCAATGGGCTGCGGATGGGGGGGGCTGATAGCCTTTTGTGATAATAAAAAGATATTGTTTTTTCCATTAGTACTACAAGTCCCAGCAAGCCTCCCCCGCAAGCTGGTACTTGGAGAACCACAAGTACCAGCATGCGGGAGAAAAACGGGCCCGCTGGTACCTGTAGTACTACTGGAAAAAAAATACCCAAATAAAAACAGGACACACACACCGTGAAAGTAAAACTTTATTTCATACGCCGACACACACATACTTACCTATGTTGACACGCCGACTGCCACGGTCTCCGACGATCCGAGGTACCTGTGAAAAAATTATACTCACCTTCCAGCGTCCAGAGGTACATCCAGGTCCAGAGATAATCCACGTACTTGGCAAAACAAAAAAACGAACAACGATCCATACCGGACTAGAAAGGGGTCCAATGCTTTCACATCAGACCCCTTTCTCCCGAATGCCGGGACATCACGTGACTCCTGTCACTGAAGTCCCTTCAGCCAATCAGGAAGCGCTACTTCCGTGGCGCTCATCTGATTGGCTGTGCGCTGTCTGTGATGTGACAGCGCATCGCAAAGCCGCTCCATTACTTTCAATGGTGGGAACTTAGCGGCTAGCGGGGGGGTCACCCGCCGGTCAGCCGCTGACCGGCGGGTGACCTCACCGCTAGCCGCTAAGTTCCCACCATTGAATATAATGGACTGGGCTGTGCGATGCGCTGTCTGCTCAGACGCACAGAGCCAATCAGATGAGCGCAACGAAGTTGCGCTTCCTGATTGGCTATAGAGACCTTTCTGTGACAGCTGTCACTGACAGGTCTCTCTGCATTCGGGGATAGGGGTCCCATGTGTCAGCATGGGACCCCTTTCAGTCCGGCATGGAGCGGGTGTTCGGTTTGTTTTTTTCTCCAACTACGTGGATTTATCTCTGGAGCCTGGTTGAGGTGAGTATATTGATCTTTTATTTTCAGGTACCCCTGGATTCTACATGGAGAAGAGGACCGATGTCGGCGTGTGAACATAGGTATGTGTGTGTCGGCGTATGAAATAAAGTTTTACTTTCACGGTGTGTGTGTCCTGTTTTTATTTGGGTATTTTTTTCCAGTAGTACTACAGGTACCAGCGGGCCCGTTTTTCTCCCGCATGCTGGTACTTGTGGATCTCCAAGTACCAGCTTGCGGGGGAGGCTTGCTGGGACTTGTAGTACTGCTGGAAAAAACAATATTCTTTTCATGATCACAAAAGGCTATCAGCCCCCCCATCCGCAGCCCATTGGATGGGGGGGGGACAGCCTCGGGCTTCACCCCTGGCCCTTGGGTGGCTGGGGGGGGGGGGTCCCCACTCCCCCAGGGTACCCCGGCCAGGGGTGACTAGTTGGATATTTAATGCCACGGCCGCAGGGCACGGCATAAAAGTGACCCCCGGCTGTGGCATTATCTGTCCAGCTAGTGGAGCCCGATGCTGGTGTTAAAAATACGGGGGACCCCTACGCTTTTTGTCCCCCGTATTTTTGGCACCAGCACCAGGCGCAGAGCCCGGTGCTGGTTTTAAAAATACGGGGGATCCCCTGTCAATTTTTTCCCCGCATTTTTAGAACCAGGACCAGCTCGAAGAGCCCGAGGCTGGTTATGCTTTGGAGGGGGGACCCCACGCCATTTTTTTTTAGGATTTTACCGTTCCAGCAATAAAAAAAAAAAAAAAAAATAATAATAATATTGTAAAAAATATATAAATAATATTTGTGCCTCCAAAAAAAAAAAAGTACCTAATCCCTTCTAATATGAATAGATCTGCTATTCCCCCCCAAAAAAAACACAAAAAAAAACATGTTTAAATTTTTTTTATTTGTTTTCACCCTCCAAAGTGTGGCGGATTGAAAATGACGAATTTGCTGTCTAAAAGCACTGCTGTCGAATTTCCAAACTTGAATTGAATATGCTTTGGTCGAATTGCAGCACTTATATCATTGCAGAAAAGTCGAATTTGCAAAAATTCGAATTTCAAAAAGTCGAATTTTGAAAGTCCGTTTTTTGGTCGGAAAGCACTGAATTGCATAGGCGAATTTTTTTTTTGGTCGAAAATGACCCGAAATTCGACAATTTCGGGAATTCGACCACAATTGCATATACCCCAAAAGCTGTTACTAGTACTACTTTCAGAGCTCATCATTACCTAGAAAACATGTTCTTCCTTTCAAAATCTTTCTGCATCTTTGGGTGGGTACAGAGAGCAATGGACAGCCTTCCTGTTAGGCCGAATTCCCTTCGGTCCAGACCAGCGGAGATCAGCCGCACACATTAATGAAGATCGTAATGAGATGTAGTTCATTACACTGCACCAGGACCCATGCGATATCTTTCCGGTTGCCATGCAGCAAGGACAGCTGGAAGATGTTGCATGCAACTTGCGGGAGAGCATAATTATGCATACACATTAGGCGATATGGACGATTTGTTGTTACGACATAGCAAATCGTTTCAATATCGGCTGAATGTGTACCCACACTTAATCTGTAGAAGTGACAAATACCCTTTTCATACCCAGGGAATTGGAAACGGATCCTTCCAGGGTGGGATCCGGCACTGGAGCCTCAGCGCTGGCTTCCCGACCCAGCAATATGCCAGGGCGGTTGCCATAGCGGCAGAGGATGCACTGTGAGATGAGCTCATCTCCGTGCCACCTCTCCCAATGCAGTAAACGGGTCGGATACTATTTACACTGCCACTGACCCGGTCTTCAACGCGGGAATAACCCTTCTTAATACCCGGGTTGAATTACCGGGTCAAGTGACCCGGGGATTTTCCAAGGCCCCTTTCACATTGCACACTGACCTGTGACGACTCGGCAATATGCCAAGTCGATACCGAGTTATTTTTGCGATGTGAAAGGGGTAATAGTAGCAGGCCCAGGGATAGAGAAGCAGAATAACTAACCATTAAAGAGCTTATACAAAGTATAAATAATAGACTGATATATAATGTACAGTTACAAGAGCAAATGGTAGAACACTCAGATGTATAGAACACATAATGCAAGGTGTTGATATACAAGAAGCTAACTGGGCAGATTTCACAGCGATGTGAATATGTGGGTTGAAAAGGTTCATGGGGAAAATCTATGTTCCAGAAATACAGTAATTTTCTTAAAAATGTGCTAAAAACAGCCATATTTTGTTAGAAACAAATAAAGAACTATTTCAGAATTATAACAAAAGTTGGTTGTACAACCCACTCCAGTTGTAGAGGACATCTTTTAAATTATACCTACCAGGTTCAAATGCTGGCATCTTCATTTCGCCTTGATTTAATTCTGTTCCATATTTTAATTTATGATATTTTGCCCTAAAGAATCATTTGAGGAAAGAAACAATTGTTAGAACAAAAACAGATGTCACGTGAATATCAGAAACATCACAGTAAAACAATATGAGGGAGAAGGTGCAAGCATTTTGCTTCTACTTTTATAAAATGCACTTGATAAATGGCAACTCAAAGCGGATCTGTTGCTATGGGCAACTTTTCTCCTCTTGAGTTGAGTTGGTACAACTACCCCTGCAAACCAAGCAACTATACATACAATCTAAAGTCCATTGAATGCACTAAGCCCTTTATTCAGCCCCGGAAAACTTTTTATATAAATTTTAATATAATAGACATTACATATGTACCAGAACCAAATCATGTAGAATGTCCTACCCAATGGTTCTCAAACTGTGCACCTAAGCACCCTGGGGTGCCTTGAGTTGGTGTTCCATGACCAGATGAAATTATTTATGGTCAAAGTCATATAGGCCCTACACACGCGGCGATGTGCCGCCGAGGTGCCCAACGGCCGACCCGGCGGCGGGGGGAGGGGGGGCAGTGACGGGGGGAGTGAAGTTTCTTCACTCCCCCCGTCACCCGGCTCCATAGACGTGCAGGCAAATATGGACGATCTCGTCCATATTGGCCTGCATGCACAGCCGACATATCACCAGCGATGAACGAGCACGGGGCCGCGCATCGTTCATCGCTGGTGACTCCACACTGCACGATATGAACGTTATCTCGTTCATTAATGAACGAGATCGTTCATATCGTGCAGTGATATCGGCATGTGTGTAGGGCCCAATAGGCAAAATGAGTGATAGTGGCTGCCAAACATAAGTATGTGGCCAATCAGAAGCAGGACTGCACACCACCACATAACTGACCCTAAGGATGACCGGTAGACGCAATTTACTTAATTGTATATATATATTTTTGCGCCCCATTAGGAATATCTGTACAGAAAGGAACAGCGGATATTTTCATTAATGATTATAGTTACAACCTCAAAGATGAGAACAAAAGACATATCACAAACACTAATGACATGAACAATGGTTTCTGCTAACCTCTCTTGTTTCAAAGCATATTCTAACATTTTTATCCTTCTCACTAAATCCTTCTTCAAATTTTCTTGACCTTTTCTTTCACCCTGTAGGAAGGCTATCCGCGCCTGTAAAACAAGAGAGGAAACACGTCTGTAAGTAAAATGTACACACCCAATAAAAAGACGACTGATTGGGTGCGGTACTCTGCATCTCCACAGCATGGTTCAGAATGGTTTTATTGGCTTACCAATGAGCTAGGTAACCAATAACCTCCGTATCTACTGCACATTGGTGGATTAACAGGCAGATCTGGTTAGATAGGTCGCATGAGCATAACATGCTATGATTAATCACTGGAGCCATTTACCACATACAAAACTACTCCCATTTGCAAACTACCAAAGCGTTTTGGTGGTGGAAAAAGTGGATGGGATGCTAGAGAGTACACAGACGTCACACCTTCTTTTATAGGTAGCAATGGAAAGTCACAGAAACATTGAACAACGTCTAAAGGCGGGGACACACGGGGACACCTCCCCTCGTTGGCAATCAGCGCTATATCGTCGATTGCTAATTAGGGGAGATTGCCAGTGCATACACAATGAACGATAACGTTCAGTGACAACATCCCCCGCACTCCCCAAAAATGCAGCTCAACTATATAGTTAACACTTAGCTGCATGCTCGGTAGATCATGGATGAACAAGAACGACCCGCGGGTGCGCGCATCGTTCATCCATACACACTGGATGATATGAACGATAGATCTTTTTAAAAAATCGTTCATATCGTCCCGCGTGTCACCTGGTGTGTACAGGGCTTTAGCTTCATCAGTTTACTCTTTAAAGTATTTAAAGAAATTAACAAACAGAGATCATGCCTTTAAACATGTTTAACTACATTGCAGGGATTGTCCGACTAGAAGATGTATGATAATATGATACTTAAGCACAGCTGCATCAAATAAATCCAATATATTTCTGTAAATAATCTATACCGAATCCACTTTTAATGTTTATTGTTCCTTTATTGCAATTTATAGTATCTAAAAAGCCTATTCTAAAAACAAATGTCTCCTGCTCTCCCAAGAAGTGCCTGAAAGCTCTTATACACAGATCAGTGTTTATTTTAGGAGCTTGGTTCACATACTAAAGAAGAGTGATAGGTACAGAAAACAAATGGTTGTATTGTATGGCACAGGCACTATTAGCAATAGGAAATTAATAATAATACAATATGTCGGCTTGTTCTTGTGAGCTTTGCCTATATCAGTGAAGGGCAGCAGATGTTAGTGCTGCTCGCTGCCCACTGACTGGTCATCTCCGCCCCCCCCCCCCCCCCCCTCCCCCTGACTTTTTCATTCTATTCTCTGCTGTTATGTCCAGTCAGCTCCAGCTCTTACTCCCCTGCTTTACACCCCATGAGCTAAACCCATGGCACACAAGTTGTTAAATAAGTAGCCGGAGTTCCCCTCTATCTTTATTTAGAATGAGTCCTTTGCCCTACTGCTACTTGGCCTAAATGTGGGCCTCTGAGTCAGGGTTTTGGCATCCACTCTGGGATTGTTCTGCTGTTATTGCCCCTAAGCTCCAAATGTTAGCACGATTATAAAATACTTTACAAATATACTTTTTGTCTCTTAACCACGGCTAAAGTTACTACAGTCAGAACTTAGTTTGCTCTGGAGACCCCAGATCGTTTTATTAATGAGGTCTCTAACCATGAACGTTGCTTATATCCATGACTCCTTCCTCTCCTACAAACCGCACATTCAGCACCTCTCACAAACCTGCTGTTTTCATGTAAAAAGTATTTCCAGGATCAGACCCTTTCTCACCCAGGATGCTACGAAGATCCTTATCCACTCACTGGTCACCTCCAGACTGGACTACCGTAATCTCCTCCTAACTGGCATCCTTGATAAATCTATCCATTCCAATCTCTCCTCAATGCTACAGCTCAGCTTATCTTCCACACCAAACGAACTACATCCACTGGTTTCCCTTCTTTTTCAGAATACAATTCAAGATTCACAAACTCACTTATACCCCTTTTCCACTATAGCTCGGGTCGCAGCAGTGTCGCCTGACACAGCTGCGACCCGTGCTACAGCCCCCCTTCATACAGCGCTCACCAACCCGGCATACTGCCGGGTTGGTGACGCTGCTAGTGACACGGCAGGGGCGGCGCTGGGAGATCACATGATCTCCCAGCTCCGCCCTCCCATACACTGCGAACGGGAGCCGTGACGCCTCGACGCGGCTCCCGTTCACACTACACTGCTTACCGGGTTGAACACGTGTTCAACCCGGCAAGCTACCCGGGTAGGATTCCCGGATCACTTGATCCGGGAATTTGCAGGGGGAGCCTTTTCCACTAGGGAAAAACACGGGTAAATGCGCGCCCCCGCGCATTTACCCATGTTTTAAGGAGCTAGTGGAAAAGGGGTATAACAAAGCACTCAACCACTCCTCTCCCATCTACATCTCTGACCTTATCTCCCTTTACACTCCCACCAGTCCTCTTCGCTCTGCTAATACACGCCGCCTCTCCTGCCTACTGATTAGCTCCTCCCACTCCTACCTCAAAATTTTTTTACGTGCTGCTCCCTTACTCTGGAATTCTTTACCTCTCACCCTCACTCTACAAAACCTCAAACAAGCTCTTAAGACCCACTTCTTTACCAAACCCAGCCAAATCTCATCCTAACCCTGTTCCATGCCGTAACTACCCCATCTGTATCACCTCTGTCTGTCTGCCGCTCCCCTTTAGAATGTAAGCTCTCACGAGTAGGGCCCTCTTCCCTCATGTGTTTATCCTTTTCTTACTTAAACATCTTCGACGGCACCAAATCCCACGCTTTTCTGCCACCCTGATACTTATTTCAGTGTCATCTGCTGATGTAGCTATGTTTATTTACCCTGTATAATTGTATTCAACTGTCACGGTTTTCCTGTTTTGATTATTCGTTTATGTACTTTGTAATTGGGCGCTGCAAATCCACTGTGGCGCCATATAAATAAAGGATAAAAATAATAAAAATGCTCTCAAAATACAAGACTTGGGATTGTTTTGGTCACTCATGTTTTGGTCTCCATGGGAAGCCCCCAACAGGTCGTTAACTTACTCCTTTTTGTTCCACGGATTGGTACATATATTTAATTAGGTGCGCATGTGCAAAAAATCTCACACCCACATTCAATTGGGTGAGATATTTTTATGTTCTAATTGGGTGCTCAGATTTTTTTTTTTTTTAATAAACACCTTCAGAGCAGTTTTAATTTTTCCTAAAATCTTTATTTTTAGGTTTAATTGTACAGAACGTGCTTCTGAACTCTTAACTTCTCCCCCCTCCGTGACTAATTAAGCAATTGGAGGTTTCCAAATAGCATAATTAGTCCAAAATGACTCACCTTCTAGCATGCTGTCCTCCTCCTCCTCCGCTTCCCTAAAGATGCTGAAGTGACATCTTCTACAGGCTGGTGTCATGTGTGAGACCTCCTGACACCTGTCAGTGTTTATGAGACATGTCCGTGTTTTTGCCCCGCCTCAAAAGCGTGACATATGAAGCAGCCGGGCATAGCAAAGGAGCGGCTGGAACACAGCAGTGTTCGATGTTCCATGGCTGATTTTTTTCCTCCTCCCCCCGTGGGATTTTGGCTGCAAAAAATTTCACGCCCATTTATATTTTAAGTTGGATACCGTGAGTATCGGGAGCGCTCATACCCAGGGTAATTCAAAATTGGTCGTGATGTCGACAGACTTTTGAGGTCAAAATATCACACCTAACTGAATATGCTCTATTGCAAGCTTATGTTTTTACTTTTTATCAACACGTATTCGGCTACCACAATATCTGATCCATTTTTTTTGGGGGGGGGGAGGGGGGGATTTTTGCGTTTAGGCCTGTTCAGATGTAATTTTCATTAATGCTATCTGGTTGCTTTTTTACATATGCATAATATAGAATAAATGACATACAGGTGTTTTTAATCTATTCCGCCTGGTGATATAATGACAATCATTCTTTCCACAAAGCGCTGTTTATACGTATTTACTTGTGTTATTTCTTATTCTGGGGACTGATTATCCCCACTATCAAACTGCTGCTGAGGAAACAGACCTGTATAGGAATACTTATTTCCCAGTCCCTCTGAAACAATACTTGATTTTAAAAAATAAATAGTGGGCATAGGCGGATCCAGGAGGGGGGGGGGGGGGGGGGGCGGCACTCGGGCCCGTGCCCCCACCCCCCCTGTCATTTCTTTGACTTTTTTTTTTTTCAAAAGGAGAACAGCAGCAGCACTACTGCTATTTCAGTCAGTCAGATTTGATAAAAGAGCCGGCAGGCACTAGGACCCGCCGCGGCTCTAACAGCAAGTCCGTGTGGTAACCATTGGGGAGGCTGGAGCTGCCTCCCCCACTGCCAGAGTCCAGCCCAGGCGCGGGGTTCAAATGCTAGCAACGAGTAAGACTGTTACTTATGACGGAGCAGAAGGCTTCATTAGCCCTCACTGCACCGCACAATAATCCCAGCGCTTCCTCCTCCACTTCCTTTACCACCGTGCTATGTGCACTCAAACTCAGCTTTGAGAAGGCGGCCCGTGTGATTGTGACAGGGCTGTCCTGCAGAAGTCTTATGCTGCTTGTTGGATATCCAGCTGGCTGCTTCTGCTAATTAAAGATGGGCAGTTTGTGTCCTGTAGTCTGAGTCTCAGTGCAGTGCCCAAAACAAGGTATGCTGCACCTGCCACCACCAACTAAAAACTATAATAATTATATTGTGCTGGGGTGCCTTCCAGGCTCCCATAACTAATGGAACAGGTGACACACATTTCAAGGCCCAATCAGCCTTTTCATCTGGGTGAAACATTGGCAATAAACCAGGATGCGCTCCTACAGCCAATCATTACCTGATGGCGTATTATGTGAGGCCACGCCCCCTGTGATACCACACCCCTTATCTGGGAGCACACATGCCTTAGGTGCATGTAAATATAACTATTACCGTTCCCCTATCATGGTGCCCCCCCTTTCATTTTCTTCTGGATCCGCCCCTGATAGGGAGGCTAAGGGTGTTTTAGATAGTGTAAGGCATAAAGGATAATCAGGGCGTAAAAGGGCATCTAGGTTTGTTTTGTGTGAGTGAGCATCAGAGAGATTTGAGGGATATTTTAGGGTGACTTTGGTGGCAATGTGTGGAAATCTGGAAGTATTGGAGTGGTTTGAATGTGGTGCCTTCCTTTCACTGAATGTGTTGCTACGACATATTAAGCAGATCAAGGGCAACTGTGAGTCCTGTTTGAGGATTAGAGGGCAACACATGCGGCCCTTTAAGGTTATCCATTGCTTGGAACATTTATGAAAACCTTAGAACAGGAATAAAAAATTGTTCTAGTGCAGGTTACAAAAACAAAGGCAAACATATGGTGGTTAGGAACAGGTGAAACAAAGCCTTGAGAAGACTGATAACCCTTTCACACCGCATTTAGTGGGTCACACCAGGGACTTGTGTGCGGTTGCGACCCGCTTGACACCCCTTTTAGACTGGCATCCCCAGCCCAACATATTGCTGGGTTGGTGATGTCAGCGGTGACGCATGTGGAGTAGGCGCTTGCAGATCAGACGATCTCCAAGCGCCACCTGTTCCTGTTCAGTGAATGGGTAGCAGGTCGCATCGACCTGGCATCCCGTTCACACCGCACCCGTATCGCCAGGTTGGTAACATCAGCGGTGACGCTTGGAGATCACATGATCTCCAAGCGTCACCCGTACACACACACACACCGTGAACAGGAAATGGCTCCCGCGCACATTGCACAGTGAGCTGGGTTGAACACGAGTTCAACCCTGCTCGCAACCAGGGTTGAAATACCGTCTCGACCCGGTATTTCAACCCTTAGGGCTGTAACACACTGGCCGGTTTCTCCCGGATGGCAAAAAGCCGGACAAACTTTGTCCGGTTTTTTGCCATCCGGGAGAAACCGGCAGAGTCGCTCACACAGGACGGCTTTGAGCCGTGTGTGATGCTGTGCGCATGCGCAGCATCAGACACGGCTTCAGAAAAAACCGTTGTGTGTGAAAGCTCCCCTTCACACACATGGTTTACTGGCTCCAAAGACGGCCCGGCGGCTGCCCGGCCGCCGGACCTTCCAGTGGTGAGACCCGGCTGCAACCCGGCAGCCGGGCCGGGGCCGTGCAGTGTGAAGGGACCCTAGCCCTCACACTGTTAACTACAATGCCGGCACGGGAAAAAGCCGTCCGGCTTTTTCCCGGCCGGCAAAAGCCGGGTAGTGTGTTTCAGCACTAACACCTTTCAGACCGCACCTGAACATGGGTTATGCGCACTCATGTACCAATAACCTGTGTTCATAGGTGGCGGCCTGAAAGGAGTATAAATCACATAGCTCACCGCCTCTCCGTCTTTCTGGCCCTATAGACTGTAAGCTCTCACGAGCAGGGCCCTCTTCTCTCACTTATACAATAATCTCCCCACTGGCAACAACAGCACCTATGCCTTGGGTTCTGCCGCCAAACTGCTTATTTGACTATAATTACAGCTGATGCAGCAATGTTTATAAACCAAGTCCATGTCCTTCAATGCTCTGTACTGCAAGTCAGTTTTCTTGTTTTGTTCCTATTGTTTCTGTTTATGTACTGTGTAAGGCGCTGCAGACCCCTTGTGGCACCTTATAAAGAATAATGAAAGATTAGAGTACACATAGGCAATGAACGGTGTACAATGGGAACCAGGGAACTATTAATGGACGTTACTGGCTGTTAGTATAGTTAAATATTGGAGAATCTACTATAAATTATCCACATAAAGGTGACTGCTGATAACGGTTGCCAATGTAACGTAATACAAGCTGCATATTGCTAAACTAAGCAAATAATAAATGTGCTTAAAATTAAAACTTGAAAGTATTATGGTTATATTTAGTGTTCCTAAATGAAACCAGTATTGCTTAAATCCTGTTAATAACCATTTACTATATATAACACTTTCCTAGTATAAGAGTAACAATTACACCAACGACAAAGCCAGCTGCACTGGAGATATCCAGACACATTTGTTCTGCTGGAGTATGAGGATCAGAGCTGTATATAAAGCTAACCTCATCAGTAGGCCAGCAGCTGGCACTACCAATGACATGGCATACAAAGTCCCTTACTGCCTGGGATCTTGGAGGCATAGCACAAACGGTATCTGGTCTCTAGGTCGACAGGTCAATTTGTATTTTTTTTTTTACTTTTTCATACTTTACGAACCACGTTGACTACGATTGGGAACGGTAACCTCGAGCGAGGGGACACGGTGCACTAATTCTGGTTCCTGGTCACTGTACGGCAAAAATGACGCCAAAAGAGATTAAAAAACTCATGTCCACCTTTTGACCTGTTGACCTAGACATTGTCGACCTAGAGACCCTGTCGACCAATAGAGGTCGACCTAGACACTGTCGACCTAAGTGTGGTCGACCTTCAATACCACACCCAGCACAATCTGCAATTATTTGCAGAGTGTAGTCAGTTCCATCATAACAACCAGAAATCTTTGCCAAAATGAATGAAAAGGTAAAACAAGATGTGAGAATCACACACCTATGTAACAGGACGGAAGGAAAGGGTTCAGGTTGCAACATAGGGGGGTATTCAATTTGCTCCGGCAATTTTGGAGCTATCTGCCGTTTTCGCCCGTCAATGCCTTTTCACTTTTTTTTTTTAGTGAGAAGGCATTGGCGAAAAATGTCTCAAAACTGTTTCAGGTGCGAAAACACATGGATTTGCCAATCCACTTTTTTAGCTCCTGCCGAATGTTTTGCCTAGGCAAAAACAAAAAACAAAAAACGGACGCTGCTAATGAATAGGGCAAATCCCCATTCGCCCTAAAAAAATTGCGAATAAACAGCCCTAGCTGAATACCCCCCCATACTCACTAACTCGCTTTTTACCTTTCCCTTGCTCAACTCTAGAGTGCAAGTTTTGTATTTGAGTTTTTCTTAATTCCACCATACAATAAATTTTTCTAGGTTTCAGGTATAGTTATGTAACATAGTTTGGAACACATGCTAAAAAGTAACTTCCAAGTAGCGCAGCTATCCACATTCAGATGATTTAAAAAGACATAAAAATGGCTTGGCTAGTGCGCTCTTATAAATACGAGGGGTGTGCAATTCATTTCTGGATGTGCAGTGCATAGGCAGAGTAGACACACTCTAATTCTTGTGGAATGCCAAGGCACAGAACAGTATATGAGTAGCACTGCACAGCGAAGAAGTCAGCATGTTCACTTCCTTCACAAACTCGTCACAGAGATCAACAAAGACCACAGGAGAGCCATGATCGTTTATGTTTTAGGCTGAAATCGCCTAGTGTGTATCCCCCTTTACACGCTACGGTTAATTTTCTTGGGAGCTAATTAACCTAGAGTGCGGGAGGACACCGGAGTACCCGGAGAAAACTCACGCAATTACGGGGAAAATATAAAAGTTCCACGCAGGGCCATGGTGGGAATTGAACCCATGACCTCAGTTCTGTGGGACAGTAATGATAACCATTACACCATCTGTACTGCCCCGTTACAAAGATGAACATTTTATCCACATCATCATTCTCACATAAGAAGAGGACAAACCTTCGAGAGAGATAAAGTGGATAAGTTGCCCACAGCTTATCTTTTATCTAGCACTGTATAAATATGATAGTTTGAAGCTGGTTCGTTGCTACGGGAAACTTTTCCACTTTACCTCTTTCCAAAGCTTGTTACATCTCCATCTAATCTAAAAATGAAATAGCCCCAGGTCTTTCCTGCATACCAGTCTCCAGAACACATTATTAAACTCGGATAACAAGAAGCTGAAACGCACAGCAACTATACAGCGGCCCTGAAATCAGCATGAGAGATGATTCAAGTACTCAGATATTGGCTGGATAGATCAAGGTGATATAAATATGTAACGTGTGTGAGAATAGGGCCTGCATTAATGTAATAACTGGACTCATGAGCTGAACATTGTTAAAATAAGAATTTACTTACCGATAATTCTATTTCTCGGAGTCCGTAGTGGATGCTGGGGTTCCTGAAAGGACCATGGGGAATAGCGGCTCCGCAGGAGACAGGGCACAAAAAGTAAAGCTTTAGGATCAGGTGGTGTGCACTGGCTCCTCCCCCTATGACCCTCCTCCAAGCCAGTTAGGTACTGTGCCCGGACGAGCGTACACAATAAGGGAGGAATTTTGAATCCCGGGTAAGACTCATACCAGCCACACCAATCACACCGTACAACTTGTGATCTAAACCCAGTTAACAGTATGATAACAGCGGAGCCTCTGAAAAGATGGCTCACAACAATAATAACCCGATTTTTGTAACTATGTACAAGTATTGCAGATAATCCGCACTTGGGATGGGCGCCCAGCATCCACTACGGACTCCGAGAAATAGAATTATCGGTAAGTAAATTCTTATTTTCTCTATCGTCCTAGTGGATGCTGGGGTTCCTGAAAGGACCATGGGGATTATACCAAAGCTCCCAAACGGGCGGGAGAGTGCGGATGACTCTGCAGCACCGAATGAGAGAACTCCAGGTCCTCTTTTGCCAGGATATCAAATTTGTAGAATTTTACAAACGTGTTCTCCCCTGACCACGTAGCTGCTCGGCAGAGTTTTAATGCCGAGACCTCTCGGGCAGCCGCCCAAGATGAGCCCACCTTCCTTGTGGAATGGGCCTTAACCGATTTAGACTGTGGCAGGCCTGCCTCAGAATGTGCAAGTTGAATTGTGTTACAAATCCAACGAGCAATCGACTGCTTAGAAGCAGGCGCACCCAACTTGTTGGGTGCATACAGTATAAACAGCGAGTCAGATTTTCTGACTCCAGCTGTCCTGGAATATATTTTCAGGGCCCTGACAACTTCTAGCAACTTGGAGTCCTCCAAGTCCCTAGTAGGTGCAAGGCACCACAATAAGCTGGTTCAGGTGAAACACTGACACCACCTTAGGGAGAGAACTGGGGACGAGTCCGCAGCTCTGCCCTGTCCGAATGGACAAACAGATATGGGCTTTTTTGAGAAAAAACCACCAATTTGACACTCGCCTGGTCCAGGCCAGGGCCAAGATCATGGTCACTTTTTATGTGAGATGCTGCAAATCCACATATTTGACTGGTTTTAAACCAATGTGATTTGAGAAATCCCAGAACTACGTTGAGATCCCACAGTGCCACTGGAGGCACAAAAAAGGGGTTTGTATATGCAATACTCCCTTGACAAACTTCTGGACTTCAGGAACTGAAGCCAATTCTTTCTGGAAGAAAATTTACAGGGCCGAATTTGAACCTTAATGGACCCCAATTTGAGGCCCATAGACACTCCTGTTTGCAGGAAATGCAGGAAACGACCGAGTTGAAATTTCTTTGTGGGGCCTTCCTGGCCTCACACCACGCAACAAATTTTCGCCACACGTGGTGATAATGTTGTGCGGTCACCTCCTTTCTGGCTTTGACCAGGGTAGGAATGACCTCTTCCGGAATGCCTTTTTTCCCTTAGGATCCGGCTTTCCATCGCCATGCCGACAAACGCAGCTGCGGTAAGTCTTGGAACAGACATGGTACTTGCTGAAGCAAGTCCCTTCTTAGCGGCAGAGGCCATAAGACCTCTGTAAGCATCTCTTGAAGTTCCGGGTACCAAGTCCTTCTTGGCCAATCCGGAGCCATGAGTATAGTTCTTACTCCTCTACGTCTTATAATTCTCAGCACCTTAGGTATGAGAAGCAGAGGAGGGAACACATACACCGACTGGTACACCCACGGTGTTACCAGAACGTCCACATCTATTGCCTGAGGGTCCCTTGACCTGGCGCAATACCTGTCCCGTTTTTTGTTCAGACGGGACGCCATCATGTCCACCTTTGGTATTTCCCAACGGTTTACAATCATGTGGAAAAAACTTCTCAATGAAGTTTCCACTCTCCCGGGTGGAGGTCGTGCTGAGGAAGTCTGCTTCCCAGTTTCCATTCCCGGGATGAAAAACTGCTGACAGTGTTATCACATGATTTTCCGCCCAGCGAAAAGTCCTTGCAGTTTCTGCCATTGCCCTCCTGCTTCTTGTGTCGCCCTGTCTGTTTACGTGGGCGACTGCCGTGATGTTTTTCCCACTGGATCAATACCGGCTGACCTTGAAGCAGAGGTCTTGCTAAGCTTAGAGCATTATAAATTTACCCTTAGCTCCAGTATATTTATGTGGAGAAAAGTCTCCATACTTGATCACACTCCCTGGAAATTTTTCCCTTGTGTGACTGCTCCCCAGCCTCTCAGGCTGGGCTCCGTGGTTACCAGCATCCAATCCTGAATGCCGAATCTGCGGCCCTCTAGAAGATGAGCACTCTATAACCACCACAGGAGAGACACCCTTGTCCTTGGATATTGGGTTATCCGCTGATGCATCTGAAGATGCGATCCGGACCATTTGTCCAGCAGATCCCACTGAAAAGTTCTTACGTGAAATCTGCCGAATGGAATTGCTTCGTAGGAAGCCACCATTTTTACCAGGACCCTTGTGCAATGATGCACTGTTTTTAGGAGGTTCCTGACTTGCTCGGATAACTCCCTGGCTTTCTCTTCCGGGAGAAACACCTTTTTCTGGACTGTGTCCAGAATCATCCCTAGGCACAGCAGACGTGTCGTCGGGATCAGCTGCGATTTTGGAATATTTAGAATCCACCCGTGCTGATTGTAGCAGTATCCGAGATAGTGCTACTCCGACCTCCAACTGTTCCCTGGACTATGCCCCTATCAGGAGATCGTCCAAGTAAGGGATAATTAAGTTGCCTTTTCTTCGAAGAAGAATCATCAATTCGGCCATTACCTTGGTAAAGACCCCGGGGTGCCGTGGACAATCCAAACGGCAGCGTCTGAAACTGATAGTGACAGTTCTGCACCACGAACCTGAGGTACCCTTAGTGAGAAGGGCAAATTTGGGACATAGAGGTAAGCATCCCTGATGTCCCGGGACACTATATAGTCCCCTTCTTCCTGGTTCGTTATCACTGCTCTGAGTGACTTCATCTTAATTTGAACCTTTGTAAGTGTTCAAAAAAAATTTTTTTTTTTTTTTTAGAATAAGTCTCACCTAGCCTTCTGGCTTCAGTACCACAATATAGTGTGGAATAATACCCCTTTTCTGTAGTAGGAGGGGTAATTTAATTGTCACCTGCTGGGAACACAGCTTGTGAATTTTTTCCCATACTACCTCCTTGTCGGAGGAAGACTTGGTAAAGCAGACTTCAGGAGCCTGCGAAGGGGAAACGTCTCGACATTCCCATCTGTACCCCCGGGATACTACATGTAGGATCCAGGGGTCCTGTACGGTCTCAGCGCCATGCTGAGAACTTGTCAGACGCGGTGGAACGCTTCTGTTCCTGGGAATAGGCTGCCTGTTGCAGTCTTCTTCCCTTTCCTCTATCCCTGGGCAGATATGATCTTATAGGGACGAGAGGACTGAGGCTGAAAAGACGGTGTCTTTTTCTGCAGAGATGTGACTTAGGGTAAAAAACGGTGGATTTTCCAGCAGTTGCCGTGACCACCAGGTCCGATGGACCGACCCCAAACAAGTCCTCTTCCTTTATACGGCCATACTGTGCCGTTTGGAATCTGCATCACCTGACCACTGTCGTGTCCATAACATCTTCTGGCAGTTATGGACATCGCGTTTATTCATGATGCCAGAGTGCAAATATCCCTCTGTGCATCTCGCATATATAGAAATGCTCTATAGTCAATAAAATACTGTCCCTGTCAAGGGTATCAATATTTTTAGTCAGGGAATCCGACCAAGCCACCCTAGCTCTGCACATCCAGGCTGAGGCGATCGCTGGCCGCAGTATAACACCAGTATGTGTGTATATACTTTTTATTATATTTTCCAGCCTTGTCAGCTGGTCCTTGAGGACGGCCCTATCTATAGACGGTACCGCCACTTGTTTTGATAAGCGTGTGAGCGCCTTATCCACCTTAAGGGGTGTTTCCCAACGCGCCCTAACTTCTGGCGGGAAAGGGTATACCGCCCATAATTTTCTATCGGGGGGAACCCACGCATCATCACACACTTTATTTAATTTATCTGATTCAGGAAAAACTATGGTAGTTTTTTCACATCCCACATAATACCCTCTTTTGTGGTACTTGTAGTATCAGAAATACGTAACACCTCCTTCATTGCCTTTAACGTGTGGCCCTAATAAGGAATACGTTTGTTTATTCACCGTCGACACTGGATTCAGTGTCCCTGTCTGTGTCTGTGTCGACCGACTAAAGTAAACGGGCGTTTTAAAAACCCTTGACGGTGTTTTTGAGACGTCTGGACCGTACTAATTGTTTGTCGGCCGTCTCATGTCGTCAACCGACCTTGCAGCGTGTTCACATTATCACGTAATTTCCTAAATAAGCCATCCATTCCGGTGTCGACTCCCTAGAGAGTGACATCACCATTACAGGCAATTGCTCCGCCTCCTCACCAACATCGTCCTCCTACCTGTCGACACACACGTACCGACACACAGCACACACACAGGGAATGCTCTGATAGAGGACAGGACCCACTAGCCCTTTGGAGAGACAGAGGGAGAGTTTGCCAGCACACACCAAAAACGCTATAATTATATAGGGACAACCTTATATAAGTGTTTTCCCTTATAGCATCTTAATATATATATAAGCATATCGCCAAATTAGTGCCCCCCCTCTCTGTTTTAACCCTGTTTCTGTAGTGCAGTGCAGGGGAGAGCCTGGGAGCCTTCCCTCCAGCCTTTCTGTGAGGGAAAATGGCGCTGTGTGCTGAGGAGATAGGCCCCGCCCCTTTTTCGGGCGGCCTCGTCTCCCGCTCTTAACGGATTCTGGCAGGGGTTAAATATCTCCATATAGCCTCCGGAGGCTATATGTGAGGTATTTTTAGCCAAAATAGGTATTCATTTGCCTCCCAGGGCGCCCCCCTCCCAGCGCCCTGCACCCTCAGTGACTGCCGTGTGAAGTGTGCCGAGAGGAAAATGGCGCACAGCTGCAGTGCTGTGCGCTACCTTTAGAAGACTGAGGAGTCTTCTGCCGCCGATTCTGGACCTCTTCTTACTTCAGCATCTGCAAGGGGGCCGGCGGCAAGGCTCCGGTGACCATCCAGGCTGTACCTGTGATCGTCCCTCTGGAGCTGATGTCCAGTAGCCAAGAAGCCAATCCATCCTGCACGCAGGTGAGTTCACTTCTTCTCCCCTAAGTCCCTCGTTGCAGTGATCCTGTTGCCAGCAGGACTCACTGTAAAATAAAAAACCTAAGCTAAACTTTCCTAAGCAGCTCTTTAGGAGAGCCACCTAGATTGCACCCTTCTCGGCCGGGCACAAAATCTAACTGGCTTGGAGGAGGGTCATAGGGGGAGGAGCCAGTGCACACCACCTGATCCTAAAGCTTTACTTTTTGTGCCCTGTCTCCTGCGGAGCCGCTATTCCCCATGGTCCTTTCAGGAACCCCAGCATCCACTAGGACGATAGAGAAAGAATGTTTTATATTCATTCCTTAGTCACAGATGGTCGCATCCGGCCCATAGGCCTTCAGCTGGACAGATGTGGTACAAAACATCGACATAGCATTTTTAGCCCAACTAACACTGAAATATACAGTCCACATTCACAATATCGACATTAAGTCAGTGTCAACATTGTGGGGGCAATTCAACTGTTTTCTCAAGTTTGCAACTACGGTCTAAAAAGTGTCAGGTGCTATTCAATTGTTTGTGCTACTGGCAGCCCAAAACTTATGGCAAATGTCGCGCCCAAATTAATTGGGGGTTAGACACGTCTGTATTGGCACAGGCACAAGTATGTAGAATGAATGTACAGCTCTTTACCTTTTAGAGCTGATCATTCTAGGTTTACCATTCAGTTCAATTACTATGGGGTCGATTCAATTCCCCGACATTAAATAGCGACGGGAATTAGCTCCCGTCGCTATTTAATTCAGCTCAAGTTAAGTCTGCGAATGCTCGTTCTCTCGGACTTAACAGGTTGATTTGTCGGGAGAACAGGCATTCTCCGACTTAACTCCCCGCCGCGATGCTGATTCCCAACAGAATCAGCCTCGCGCCGGCCGCGGGTGAGAGAAGAATTCAGACAATTGAGTGTGTTCCTAGCGCTATTCAACTGTTGGTGAATTGTATCGACCCCAATGATAGAACACTGGGTGACAGAGGGCCTAATTCAGAATGGATCATAGATGTGTGAAAAATTTCACATCTACAATCCAGGACATGTGGGGTTGAGGGGAACGGGGGGGGGGGGAGACGCCCAGCACAGGGCATCCACCCACATATCTGATCCAGCCTCCCCAACCCCCGCACACGTGTGAAAGCATTGCACGGGGGAAAAGCTTTTGCATGGTTAGGGCTGCCTACGCAGCCTAGCTGCTAAGGCAGACAGCAATCCGCCATCTTTTGTGTCACAGCTGCTGCGTGTGATGTCACGAAGCTGCCGCAGCCCACCCCTCAGACATTCCCGACAAGCCTGCATTGTCTGGGCCGCGACCCCCCAACACCCTCATGGCGCCCCGTCCCGGGCGTTCGCACAAGCGAGATGACGTCGAATCTCAGTGTGCGCACGCACACTGCTGCTTCTGCGCACACTTCACAGGGCATCAGCATACGAACGCTGCCGCAGCAGGGTTTCATGCTGACTTAGGCCCAGAGTACAATTCTTTACTGCTGACAGAACGTGTAAAAGGACACTGGTAAAGGTTTATGTTCCATTTCAAGTATTATTTTATGCTTTTGAAAATCAACTCTGGCACTTTACTAACTACATGGTAAAATAACTGTAAAAAGTATCACAACAACAGACTAAATTATTCATATGCAGCGTCCCAGGTACTAAAGACTTGTTTCTTGAAATATTCATCTGTGAGTGACTTCACATACGGGAATGTCGGAGATCATATTGCTAAACAGCAATATCAATGATGCAGGAACACTCATGGTCTAATCCAAGATATTACTTGTATCCCTACTGCTCATCCCCACCCACTCTTCTTAGTAGCATCATCACCCTCAAGTGCTCAGCTATGTCCTCATACATCTCTACTGCAGTCACGCCAAACTGCCCCTCTTGGCACACTAGGTCGCATGAGAATCTTCTGGTGTTGGCGACTTTTTATTGCCAAAAATGTGTCTTAGTTGCAAAGTGACTAGGACGCACGAGGAGACTGTGCCGATTAATTTGATACGGTATATAACACTTGTACATTGTGTTGCATGGGCAAGGGGTATTGAGGCTAGATATACAAGGACACATCTGTATTATAGATGTAAAAACAGTCGGATTCCCAGAAACCACTAATTGAAAAATAATAATGAACCGGACTGAAATGGACTGCACGCGTGGAAAATGTAGGTTATCACCACTGGTTACAGCGATGATGGAAGTCTCATAACTATTTATGCAACTACCCATATTCTACACATTGGAAAGAAAAGTATGTCTGGCATGCGTCTTGGCTGCTGTGTGGGCATGACAAATGCATTCTGCAGCACCAGCCTGAACAGGAACCCTTATAGTGTGACCCTGAGGTAAAGAGCATTCAATTTCTGATGAATCACATCACACCCACTTCTGCCTGGCACATACCTGAACGATAAATCACTGTACTATTCAAGCTACCTTTGTTTGCTTGGTGCTGGGTTCCCTGAACTCAAAGATATCATCAATAAGAGACGTCAGTCTCTAAGTTACATAGACAAATAAGTGCACAAAAAGAACAGCGGCCACATCACTTATATATGGAAACGAGCTCATTCCTGCAGCAGGGCCTGTGTAAATGTATGAATGCACCGGGATCCCGACAGCCGGCAAACTGAAGACCACCCCATGTGAGCACATCAATCCACTGGCTCTTCATGTGTATATAGAAAAGGCTGTAGGCGACTATTTCTGTTCGTTACATGCCAAACTTAGAACTAAAAGTACGTCTCGTCTGCCAGTTACTGGCCAACTGCACATACTTGAGAAATCATGCTTGACGTTTATGTTCGGTCAAAAATACAAGAAGTATGAATGTGAGGAGCCAAAGGAAGCTGTAGGGTGTACATAACGGCTTCCAAATGCCATGATGGATGAGAAATTAGGGGTGGATAACACTTTTAGTAAAGTACATTTTCACACTTTCCATATGTAACAAGCTATAGTAAACCTGCAGTACGCCACCTTTCATTGGGCAACTCCCCAACAAGAAAGCAGACCGTCCGCGCAACACGTGTCTAGTGAGGAATTTAGCCGTTTATGTCACAATGCAATTGCGTTAGTAACCGCTGAGTGGATTCAGACGCTACTAGTGTACACTGCCGCTCCGGAACCTTTTAGTGGACACAGACGCTCAGTGAACGTTAGTGCATGAAGACGCTCATGTCTGCGACCTGGTCTCTTAGCAGTATACTTTAGTGTATACAGACGCAGCGGCCTATGCTGCGACCGAGTCCCCTCGTGGTAGCGTCTGAGACGGAAGTGAGGCAATCAGTTCATGGCGGGAGACGCACGGTAACTGGTCATGAACTGGGGGGAGGGGCGACCAGGAGAGCGTCTGACTCCCCACCGCTGACATCAACCATAGGGATCGCAGCCTCAAACTAATCCTGGCGCCTTATGATCCCTAAAGCCTAGCGCTAGAGCACCCGTGGTGGTGGCGCGCCAGCTACTGTTTGGCAGTCTTCTCCCAAAACAGTGCGGCTGTGTCCGTATTCCCCTTCTAAGCGGAACCTATGCCTTACCTTCTCCCCATGCTCCGGCCACCGCCTGGTAACGTCTGCTGGACCTGCTAGTTACATCCGACACAGACGCCCGTCGAGACAGCACTTGTACCGTGGGTAAGCGTTGTTGCGACACGGAGGAGAGTTGTTGGAGCGACTCTTTCCAATATGCGTGTAAGACGCTGTTAGGAAAGATCACTCAAAAAACATAGTAAGACTATAAAAATAAATCAAATAAAGCTTAGGGCTGCCAAACAGCAGCCCTGTGACCATGGTCCAGCTCCTGCCGCACCAAACCAAAAACTGATTTGACCGAGTCGGTGGGCGGGATTATATGGACGAGCCCGTTGCATCCTGGGAGGCCAGAAAGCTTGTGATCGTTTGGTGCCAATCAGCTGTCTCTCCATCATATCCCATTGTTATCCTGCGGATAACCTGTGGACCCTGCTGGAGAAATAATAGGTATATTCCCCTGTAAGCAGAACTGAACACCTCCTTGCAGCTGGACTGCCCTCATGCGTATGCGTATCATTATTAGTGCTCACTCACACAAGCCCTACCATTCGCGCAATGAGATCAGGTGTAACTATACACAACTCTGCACAGGTACACCCCGGAAATGTATATGCTTCCAACTCTGCATCAGTTTCATTAGCTAACAGCTTTGTTAACAGCTCTGACTATCTTATGCTGAATTTGGGAGGGGGGCAGCCAACTGCATGAAAATTATGACATTAACAGGCTACATACGATGTAATATGCAATAGATAGCACCTATCCTTGTGTATCAAGGTCTATCCCTCTATAGATTGTAAGCTTGCGAGCAGGGCCTTCCTACCTCTATAACCGTTTCTTATTACCCCGTTTTGTTTTATCATTGTGTACAATTTTAAAGCGCAACGGAATGCGCTATATAAGAAACGGTTAATAAATAAATAAATACATACATACATACACAGGGTGGGAAAGTGTGACAAAAAAGGGAAACTGAGATCTTACAATGAACACCTTCACAATTTAAAAAAAAAAACCTGTCATGCTATCCCTGCTATGCCTAACATATGCATCAGGAGTTATTCTTACAATACACATTTAGGGGATCACATGCCATAAAAAGGAGATTTATGTAGACTTACCATAGTTAAATCTCTTTCTGCAAGGTATACTAGATACCACAGGGAATAACATCGGGGTGCAGAGTTGGATCTTGATCAGAGGCACCAACAGGCTAAAGCTTTGACTGTTCCCAGGATGCATTGCACCGCCTCCTCTATAACCCCGCCTCCATGCACTGGAGCTCAGTTTCGTTAACCAGTCCAATGCAGTAGCAGGCGAAAGACGGTAGATGTTAGTTACATAGACCCACATTCTCACGACAGGAGAAGGGACTAGCGGCTAATGCCATACAAACCCAAAGAAGCTAAGTGCTTCAAGGTGGGCGCCCTGTGGACTCCAGTGTACCTTGCAGAAAGAGATTTAACTATGGCAAGTCTACCATAAATCTCCTTATATGCAGCAGGGTACACTGGTATTCCACGGGAATAACATCGGGGATGTCCAAAAGCAGTTCCTCATGGGAGGGGACACACTGCAGCGGGTACAAGTACCCAGAGTCCAAAAGGAAGCATCCTGGGAGGCGGAAGTATCAAAGGCATAGAACCTGATGAACGTGTTCACTGAGGACCACGTAGATGCCTTGCACAATTGTTCAGTGGACGCGCCACGGCGGTCCACCCAAGAAGGTCCAACAGACCGAGTAGAATGGGCTTTGATCGCAGCAGGACCTGGGGGATCAGCCTGCGCATAGGCTTGTGCAATCACCATTCTAATCCATCTGGTCAAGGTCTGCTTATTCGCAGGCCAACCACGTTTGTGAAAACCAAAAAGTACAAAAAGGGTATCTGACCTCCTGAGGGAGGCAGTCCTCTCTACGTAAATACGGAGAGCCCGTACCACATCCAAAGACCGCTCTTTGGAGGACATACCAGAAGAGATAAAAGGCCTGAACCACAATCTCTTGGTTAAGATGAAAAGATGACACCACCTTAGGTACATAACCAGGGTGAGTTTGAAGAACTGACCGGTCACGGTGAAAAATCAGAAAGGGTGGACGACACTACAAAGCGCCTAAGTCCGACACCCTCCTCGCAGAGGCAATAGCCAGCAGAAACACGACCTTAAGCGTAAGATGTTTAAGGTCCACAGACTCAAGAGGTTCAAATGGAGACTCTTGTAGGGAATTCAAAACAACAGACAGATCCCATGGAGCCACAGGAGGTACATAGGGAGGCTGAATCCGTAAAACACAGAGTGAAAGTATGAACGTCAGGGAGAGACGCAATTTTCCTCTGAAACCACACCGACGAGGCAGAAATATGATTCTTGAGAGAGGCCAGACAATGGCCTAAGTCCAGGCCCTGTTGCAGAAGAGCCAAAACTCTGGAAATTTTGAAAGTATATATGCATCAACATAATTCTTACCAGCACACCAGGTAAAGTAAGAATTCCAGACCCTATGATAAACCCGTGCAGAGGCCGGTTTACGGGCTTTCAACATAGTTTGAATAACCACCTCAGAGAATCCCTTGGCCCTCAGGAGTGAAGCTTCAAGAGCCACGCCGTCAAAGCCAGTCTGGCCAGGTCCGGGTAGACACAAGGGCCCTGAACGAGGAGGTCTGGGCGTTGAGGAAGTAGAAGGGGCCACTACCGAGAGACCCTGCAGGTCTGAGAACCAATGCCGTCTGGGCCATGCTGGAGCGACTAGAAGTAGTATTCCTCTTTCTTTCTTGAACTTCCGCATTACCCTGGGCAGGAGTGACACTGGAGGGAACACATATGCCAGCCGAAAAGCTCCATGGAATTGCCAGTGCGTCTACAAACGCTGCTTGAAGAACCCTTGTCCTTGATCCGAAGACCGGAACCTTGTGATTGTGTCGCGACACCATCAGGTCTACATATGGTAGGCCCCACTTGTCCACTAGGCGTTGAAAGACTTCCGGATGAAGACTCCACTCTCCGGCGTGAACGTCCTGACGACTGAGGAAATCCGCTTCCCAGTTGAGTACTCCGGGAATGAACACTGACGATACTGCTGGCAGATGGCGCTCCGCCCAGCGTAGGATCTTTGATACTTCCAGCATTGGCATGCGGCTTTGAGTGCCACCTTGATGATTTATGTACGCCACCATGTGGTGTTGTCGGATTGTACTTGAACAGGCCTGTTCTGTACTAGAGGCAGGGCCAGCGTCAACGCATTGAACACTGCCCGCAATTCCAGAATGTTTATCGGGAGGAGAGACTGCTCCCTGGTCCACCGACCCTGAAGAGAGTGTTGCTCCAACATCGCGCCCCAACCCCGCAGACTGGCATCCGTTGTCGGGAGGACCCAGTTGAAGATCCAGAAGGGACGGCCCCTGCTCAACCGTTGGTCCGGTAGCCACCAGCTCAGTGACAGACGACCCTCCGGAGTCAAGGAGATCATTTGAGACCTGATCCGATGAGGCAGGCCATCACATTTGGGAAGGATTAACCCCTGCAGAGGGCGGGAATGAAATTAAGCATACTCTACCATGTCTAAAGCCGACACCATGAGGCCTAGTACTTGCATCGCTGAATGTAACGACACACTCTTGGGCGAGAGAGGAAATATCTGATCCTGTCCTGAAGTTTCAGGACTTTCTCTGGAGACAAAAACAAGCGTTGATTGTGTGTGTCCAGTAGTGCCCTCAGGTGCACCATGCTCCGAGTGGGGACCAGCGAGGACTTTTTCCAGCTGATCAGCCACCCGTGGGTTTGTAGGAATTGGATCGTCCGTTCCAGATGACTGAGGAGAACCTCTTGGGAGTTCGCCAGGATCAGCAAGTCGTCCAGATACGGCAGGATCCTGATTCCCCCTGACGGCGGAGACGAGCAGTCATCACGGCCATGACCTTGGTGAAAATCCGAGGGACCATGGCCAAACCAAAAGGCAGTGCCTGGAATTGATAATGTAGGTTGCCAATAGCAAACCGCATATATTTCTGATGCGACACGGCAATAGGTACGTGCAGGTAAGCATCCTGTATGTCCCGGGATACCATATAGTCTTCAGGTTCCATGGCCAGTACAATAGAGCACAGAGTTTCCATACGGAATTTGGACAGTCTCACAAATTTGTTCAATGATTTGAGGTTGAGTATAGGCTGGAAAGACCCATTCGGCTGCGGAATTAGAAACCGGGTCGAATAGTATCCCCTGCCTCTCTGAGACAGAGGTACCGGCACTACCACTCCTGTATCCTGGAGGGATTGTACAACCAAGTGGAGAGCTTGCGCTTTTAATGCATCCGCAGGGATAACAATTGTGCAAAACTGGCAAGGGGGGGCGTCTCTTGAAAGAGACAGTGTACCCGTGAGAAACAACTTCCCGCACCCAGGTGTCCGAAGTGGTCTCTAACCATGCCTGGGCGAACTGCAGAAGTCAGTCTCCCAGGGGGAGGCTCGCCCCGTCATGCGGCGGGCCTGTCTTGTTTGGAAGCAGGCTGACGAGCGGCCCAGGATTGTTTAGATTTAGGCTTAGTGGTTTTGGAAATATGAGCCTGTCACAAATATGCCTGAGCCTTTGCTTTTCCTGGAGGTCGAAAGGAAGGAAAGGTGGTACTCTTAGCCTTCGGAACAGAAGGATTAGTATTTGGGAGACACGCAGTCTTTGCAGTAGCCAAGTCAGTTACGATCTTGTTCAGATCCTCCCCAAACAGGATGTCTCCCTTAAAAGGGAGCACCTCCAAGGTCTTTTTGGAGTACAGGTCCACCTTCCAGGACCTCAAATACATAATTCAACGACCCAGGATGGACGTAGTAGATGCCTTGGCCGCTATTACACCTGCATCAGAGGCCGCCTCCTGAATATAGCGGGAGGCTGTGGTAATATAAGACAGATATTGTCTGGCAGTGTCAGAAAAATCCTGAGGCAGCTCATCCTCAATTGCCTGAACCCATGCTTCAATTCCTTTCGCAGCCCAGGAGGCTGCCATAGTGGGTCTATGTACAGCGCCAGTGAGGGAGTAAAGTGGTTTTAGGCATCCCTCCACACGCTTATCTGTCGGTTCCTTCAGTGAGGTGACCGTGGTGACAGGCAGAGTAGATGACACCACAAGACGGACGACATGAGAGTCCACCGGTGGTAGAGTTTCCCACTTGTTACTCAACTCCACAGGGATAGGATAACGAGCTAGCATCTTTTTAGACAAAGAAAATGTATTTCCTGGTGACGACCAGAATTCCTGACGTATGTCAATTAAGTGGTCAAAATGTTGTAAGACTACTTTAGCAACCTTCTGACGTTTGAACTGGTCAGGTTTCTTAGACACAGTAGTAGGCTCAATGTCATCATCTATTTGAAGAATTAACTTAATAGCCTCCACCAGGAACAACAACCTGGGTTGTAGATTCCTCATCAGAAGCAACTGTATCGGTGTCTGACGGATCAGTATATTCCCCATCGTCATCGGAAGAATTATCCAAAATATTAGTGGATTGTGAGGAATAAATGGCCCGTTTAGATGACCCCTTGGCCCCAGAGGGGCGGGAGGTAGACTTTTGTCTAACCAAGGTTTGATTTAATTGTTTTGACTGGGTAGGCAGAGTATCCGCACAGAGCGGATTAACTACAGGGACAATATGTGGCTGCAATGGCACAGGATGTACCACAGGGGGTGCCAGATGTGTCACAAGTGTACTCAGCATACTTGAGAACGCTACCCAAGGTGGGTCTTGATTGTCCACAGGTAACGCAGGTAGACTGGGTGTATGGCATTCAGCGCCTGAACCAGCAGCGAAAACCTCCCTCTCAGGTAAATCTGTGGCGCCAGTACTGCAGGATGCAGTAGCGTCTGCGGATTTCCCACCCTGGGGGCAGACATTATAAGGAATGTAGCCGTGGGGCGAAATGGTACAATATAGCCAGACAAACACAGTATCTGCAAAAAAAAACCTACGTTATGTGACCGTAAACATAGGACACAAAACAGAGGATTTAATCAATATGAGGTGACTGAAACACATAGTAAAAATACCAAATCGTATATTCTGTGTAACACACACATATATAAACATACACATATATAAACATACACACATATATATATATATATATATATATATATATATATATATATATATATATATATATATCCTCATAGAAAAACAGCGTCACTCTGGAGTCTTTTTAAAGATAAGGTGCAAAATTTAATCCATTCTAAACATCAGGTCACCTGATGTTTAGAATGGATTAAATTTTGCACCTTATCATCTTTAAAAAGACTCCAGAGTGCCGCTGTTTTTCTATGAGGACATGTGTATGCTTACAGAGGGCACCGGAGCAGTGTTATCTATTTAAGGGGAGTGCCCAGTCTATAGGACGATATATATATATATATATAGATATATATATATATATATATATATATCTCCTATATAATAGCCCAGAGCTGTGACTTTGTGATTCATTTGCTAACGCTGGGTGGAGTCACAACACTGGGCGGAGTTAGTCAAATGAGTCACAGATCTGGCCAAATCTACAGGAGACTAGGAGCAGCAGCAGATGGTATGGGCATGGCACAGGCAGGGGTGCACACCTCCCAGCTTTATTCAGGAGCTTTCTTCAGGCAGAAGGAGGGAGACACACTCGGCGAAAAGGGGGCGTGGCTTAACGGGAGGGTCCCCGTTTTCGTCAGTGAGGGGGCATGCCCAGCACTCTGTGAGCTGCTGGCATGCCCCCAGGGGCTGATTATGAGTCCGGGGGGCCCAGGGCACTTGAGACAGGGGAGCCCTATCTCATTGCTGAGCCTGCTGTGGGGTTGGGGGCGTGGCCTATTCGCGGGACGCGAGGCCACGCCCCCTTATGCAAATTCACGTTTTTTAAATGGAATTTTGGCCCCTCAGCTAGGGCTAAATACAGAGGAGGTGGTCGCTCCCCCCTACACACCCGCACAGGCAGAAGAAAGCAGGGAGACTGCTGCCTCCCTGCAACACCACAGACCTGCCAACACGTAGCAGCGTGTGCTGACTGTAGCACAATGCTGCCGCTGTTGCTGGCAGGACGGGGGAGTTTCTGAGCTGGGACAGAGCTACTCCAGCCGGGGGGCCCCCTAAAACTGTGGGTCCAACAGTACGTACCCCCTGCCCCCCCCCCTTAATTCAGCTCTGCTGCTGGAACCCCCCCCTTAATCCGTACCCCCTGATGCCCCCTCTCCCTGTCTCCACTATTCACCGCTGCTCTGCTAAGCAGAACAGCGAGTACAGGAGCTTTCCAACTGCCCCCCCCCCCCCACCACCACGGGACACTGCAACCCGCGGGTGGGACAGCGGGACAGACCACAAAAAATGGGACTGTCCCGCGAAAATCAGGACAGTTGGGAGGTATGGGGGTGTGTGAGGGGGTATGCCGTACAGACAGACGGGCACCGGCTCACTGTGTGCTTGACCCCCCACATCAGGACACTCAGCAGGGTCTCTCTGGCGCTGAGGAGCGTCACTTTCTGGCACACTCCACGTTTCTTAGCTGCAGTTTTGTGGGGCACCTGCCGCTGTGCAGGTTCCGTACCGCCTCTGTTATCTCCAGCCCCGGCAACCCCACCGCTAGCTGCAGCGCTGCTGCCCGCAGTGAGGTGCACCCAGCTCTTTCACACAATTTAGCTGGCGGGCAGCGCTGCAGAAGTCCGAGCTGCTTGCAGGCTCCGACCCCCTCCTCCCTCCAGCCGCAGCGTCTCCTGGGAGCTAACCAGTCACTCCCAGTCTCCCCTTACCACAGTGCCCAGCTGCCGCGAGGTCCGCGCCACATGCATGCTATGACCCCCCTCCTCCCTCCAGCCTCAGCATCTCCTGGGGGCTAACCAGTCACTCCCAGTCTCCCCTTACCACAGTGCCCGGCAGCTGCGCGAGGTCTGCGGTGTGTGACTGAGGAGGGGGGGAGGGATGCGGACGGGCAGAGGAAGCAGGACTCTAGCCTGAGAGAGTCAGCCATGGCAAGTCTCCACCAGCAGCAGATCCAAACAGGTTGGAGTGGAACAGCAGCAGTCAGCAGCAGTGACTCCGGTAAGACACATCTTTCTGTCACCACTGTTCTGTCCCTAATACCAATCTCTCCCGTGCCCTGTGTTCTGTCATGTACCCGTCACCCCTGGCCTTGCCCTGTCACCCTTATCCTGGCCCTGTCACCCTTATCCTGGCCCTATCATCCCTGTGCTTGCCCTGTCAGCCCTATACTGGCCCTGTCACCCCTTGCCTTGCCCTGTCACCATTATCCTGGCCCTGTCACCATTATCCTGGCCCTGTCACCCTTATCCTGGCCCTGTCACCCTTATCCTGGCCCTGTCACCCCTGTGCTTGCCCTGTCAACCCTATACTGGCCCTGTCACCCCTGTCCTGGTCCTGTCACCCCTATCCTGGCCCCGTCACCCCTGTCCTGGCCCCGTCACCCCTGTCCTGGCTCCGTCACCCCTGTCCTGGCCCCGTCACCCCTGTCCTGGCCCCGTCACCCCTGTCCTGGCCCCGTCACCCCTGTCCTGGCCCCGTCACCCCTGTCCTGGCCCCGTCACCCCTGTTCTGACTCTGTCACCCCTGTTCTGGCCCTGTTACGGCATACCCTCCAACTACCTTTTTGGCAGGTACAGCACCCGCAGCACCTCCAGACCCCTCCCCAGTGCACCACACCTCCGCACCTACCCCTCCCCCACACGCTGAGCCTCCAGACCCCCTACACCACCCGTGGCTCACTTTCCTCCGCCCCTTCACCACCCACAGCACCTCCAGACCCCCTCCACCATCCACCCCCCATATATGTCTCCCCCCACACCTGCCCCCCTCCACCCGCAGCATCTGCAGACACCCTCCTCCATCCGCGGTCCCCCCCTCACCCACCCCTCCCCCACGGCACCCCCGCATTTGACCCTCCACCACCTGCAGCACCTCCGGACCTCCTTCCCCATCATCTGCACCACCCGTACCTAATTCTCCCCTACCCACGGCACCTGCGGACCCCTACCCCACCCCCAGGCACCCCCACCACTTCCCATCCCACAGCACCTCCGGAACCCTTCACCCATCCGCAACATCCCCACACCTGCCCCTCTCCCACCCGTGGCACCCCTGCCCCTCCCCCACCTGCAGTGCCTCCGGACCCCTCTCCCATCTGCGGCCCCCACTCCTCTGCCCCTCCCCCACCCACAGCACCTCCCGACCCTTCCCCATCCGGGCCGCCCCGCTTCCGCCCCCCCTCCACCCGCAGCATCTACAGACACCCTCCCCCATCCGCAGTCCCCCCCGCACCCGCTACATTCTGTACATCGTGCCCTGCAGGTGCTGTTCACGCCATCGCAAGGGGCTGCACCTCCTTCACCATCGCACGCCCTTTCATTGTGCAATAATATTTAACCACTAACAAAGGAATGCAGGTAATACTCCATATAATACAAATATTGACCCCCAGACAGGCATGCAAGGGTAAAGGGGGCGTAGCCCCTAGCGACGGTGTGAAGAGCGCCCGTAGGGCGCGATGAAGCACCTAGTATATATATATATATATATATATATATATATATATATATATATATATATATATATATATATATATATATATATATATATATATACACATACATATATACACACACATATAATACTGGATTTCCACCATGGTGGAAGAGGCACTCACAATAATAGGAAACAGACAAAAAATCATATCTCTTAAATTATCTCATAGTTTAATTGTTGGATCATCTGTTGCACCAACTCGCCCTTAATCGACGTTTCGACCCTATATCTGGGTCTTTTTTAAGATAGGCAGATTCGGTGAAGGTTCACAAAATTCACAGAGGTAAATGTTACAACATCAATAGAGATCTAGAAAAGATATGAAACATAAAAACACACTCAGTGCCTCCCAGGCCCCATTGTTGCAAAATGAATACTTCTTTATTGCAAAGCACACTCATAGTGCACTCATCCGATACACCTTAGGCCCAGTGGGTAAAAACAAGCATACTTCAGTGACCACCCATGTGGAATCAAGAGACTAAAGGGCTTACATAAACCAATCTCTCTGGGAGATGTCCAAATAACACCTGTCAAATCAACAGGTGGGCGACCCATGTGCACCTAAAATCAATATATACAAAATATCAGAGGTATAGGGGAAGGGACAGTACTTAGTTCAACTAAAAAAATAATACATAAGTTATCACATACTCTAGTGGCCGTGCCTCCACAATTATCAACTTGTTACTTCTTAATGTGATCAGCTCTCCCTATAAACAAACGAAAGGTAAATCCACTAATTATACAAATACAACGTACCAGACAAACAATACACAGATTTCACAGCCTCTAATTACTCACTAGATCCAGGTGGTCTTTCCAGTATATATCTATGTCCAAATAGTCTATTAAATTGTTTCCAATAGGTCAGACAGATCCCTAGAGTATAGAGCAGTACATATTTACCATCAGCCACCCGGGGTATAACCTTTAAACAAATAGTCATAACCACTAAAATGCAAGTACTCACATGGCTGGTATCCTGCTGTCACACTGCACATGGCTCCACAAACACTGTCCCAGCACCGGGGATTATAACCCCGGGCACCCGGAAGTAGAAACAACATCACTTCCTGTTCTCAGTATATATTATACACTCAATACACAAAGCCATAACTGGCCTCCCCTACCTCCAAACCAAGTCATCTATCCCTGAAGCCTGCAGCCCTCCCGCACATCGGGCTCGACCACCAGACGCCGCGGTCCGGGATGTGCCCTGTGCTCCACGGCCCGGAAGCGCCTCCACTGACCCGGTCCGGGACGCGTCATGCGTTCCACAGGCCGGAGGCGTGTATTGCGTTCCACCACAAACAGGTGAGACGCATCGGATCACGCTGGCGGAGTACTCAAGTTTACAATGTACTATACTCACGGGGGAAAAAACACACAACAGCCGAAAAACGGAACCTAACGGGCAAATTCACACTACTACAGGGCTCACTTGGCAATGTACCCACTGGGCTTAACTTGGTGTACGCTCAAATTGCTCGCACTAGTAGTAAAGATTTATTAATAATAAAAATGGTTTATACGAAAAATAAACCTCATATTAAGTTGTTCAGACATCATGCAACAATAGGACCTGAGGACTTAGCGTGGAGCGCCACCTACATCAATCCTGCCAACCGTGTCTCATACTTCAAAAAAGTTGACATTTCAATTACATATAGTAATCAATTATATATATATATATATATATATATATATATATATATATATATATATATATATATATATATATATTACCGTATATACTCGAGTATAAGTCGACCCGAATATAAGCCGAGGCACCTAATTTTACCACAAAAACATGGGAAAACGTATCAACTCCAGTATAAGCCTAGGGTGGGAAATGCAGCTCTACCCGTACACAGAACTCATAGTGCCAGATATGCCCCACAGTGCCAGATATGCCCCACAGTGCCAGATATGCCCCACAGTGCCAGATATGCCAGATGTGCCCCACACAGTGCCAGATGTGACCCACAGTGCCAGATATGCCCCACAGTGCCAGGTGTGCCAGATATGCCCCACAGTGCTAGATATTTACCCTCCGTCGCTCCTGCGCTGTCTTCTGAAGGAGGGACACGGAGAGTGCAGCGCGCGGCTCTCCTGTGTCCCTCCTGCGTGTGTTAAAGGAAGTGCCGGTTCGTGCACTTCCTTTACCACACAGACGCCGCTGCCGCCGGAGATGCAGGAGGGACACAGGAGAGCCGCGCGCTGTGCTCTCCGTGTCCCTCTTAAAGCTGACTCGAGTATAAGCCGAGGTGGCTTTTTCAGCACAAAAAAAGAGTGCTGAAAAAGTCGGCTTATACTCGAGTATATACGGTAGATTAGATAGATAGATAGATAGATAGATAGATAGAGATAGATAGATATAGGACCCTGACGCACCTAGCCCCTCAGGGTACAGAATATAGTGACAGCAATATGTGATACAGGAGACTGGAATCCCACACAACAGCTACAGGCACACTCAGTCACATGTACAATGCAGAAGTTATTACATATAAACTAGACGATTCATCGCGCCCTACGGGCGCTCTTCACACCGTCGAAAGGGGCTACGCCCCCTTAACCCCTGCACGCCTTGCTGGGGTTCAATATATGTATGCGTATTACCTGCATTCCTAGGTTTGTCAGTGGTCAAATATTGCACGACGAAAGGGCTTGAGATGGTGAAGGGGGTGTAGGCCCTTGCGACGGCGTTAACGGTGCCTGCAGGGCACGATGTACAGAATGTAGCGGGTGCGCGGGGGGGGGGGGGGGGCGGATGAGGCAGGGAGTATGTAGATGCTGCGGGTGGAGGGGGAAGTGGATGCAGGACCTATAACTATATGATTGTATGTGTAACAATATATAGGACACGGATAAGGATGTATGGGATATAGACATACCCGCATGAAGAGGTATACGGTGTCATTAGACACAGAGAGGAGTGCTGGTACAATGCGGAACAGAGGCAGCTGTGTCCTCTCTCTACACCGTACCATCCTTCAGGTGTAGCAACGCGGACATGTTGCGCACGCAATGTCTCCACGCGGCCGCAGGTGCACTAGTCCCCTCTGCATGCGCTATGTGCGTGCCCCCCTCAGGTGCAGTAGGAGGAGGGTGCGCAGGCTGGTGCTGCTCCCAGGGCCAATGGGCATGGACAGCACGGTCATGTGCTCGGTGCTGGGCTTGCGCCCTGCGCTTGCCGAGTGAGGGATAGGGAGGAGGCGGCACAGCAGAGCATCACCAATATACCGGTAACTATGGGGGGCACCGCAGGGGGTTATGGCTCCTGTCCTCCTGGTGAGGGTTTGTCAGGGAGGTATCAAGGAGCCGGTGGTATGGACCGTGTATGGGACGCAGAGGGGTAGGGAGAGGATACAGAGACGCGGGGCGGTAGGGAGGGGATACAAAGACGCGGGGCGGTAGGGAGGGGATACAGAGACGCGGGGCGGTAGGGAGGGGATACAGAGACGCGGGGCGGTAGGGAGGGGATACAGAGAGACGCGGGGCGGTAGGGAGGGGAACAGAGAGACGCGGGGCGGTAGGGAGGGGAAAGAGACGCGGGGCGGTAGGGAGGGGAAAGAGACGTGGGGCGGTTGGGAGGGGATAGAGACGCGGGGCGGTTGGGAGGGGATACAGAGACGCGGGGCGGTTGGGAGGGGATACAGAGACGCGGGGCGGTAGGGAGGGGATACAGAGACGCGGGGCGGTAGGGAGGGTCCCCAGTGAGGAAGCTGATGAAGAAAGGGGGAGAAGTAGTGGAGGGGGTGGAGTTGTGTAAAGTGGTGACCAGACATACAGTGGCTAGGATGGCCGGAGGGACTCACCGTTGGGGCTGTGGGTGGCTGCTGCAGGCTGTGAAATAGTCCAGTATCCAGAGGCGTCACCAGGTGTGGGAGAGCAGTCTGTACTATGACATTTCCTCCACCAGGCCCCCACCTCCCTCGCACGGCGAAATGGGGGCGTGGCCTAGAGTAAAAGGGGCGTGGCCTCACAGGTCTTTTCTCTCTCGCTCCGGGGGTGTTTCCAGCTTGCCTGTAGATGCTGGCAGCCCCCGGAGACTGCAGAGTGTGTGTGCCGGCTGTGTGACCGGAGGAGAGTGCTGCAGGAGATGACGTCACTGCAGCACTCGGCTCCTGACAGCGGGATGTGTGCGGAGGAGGTGGCGGGTCTATGTACACGGGGCAGGGAGTGCTATGAGAGCCTTCTCCTGCGCCACCCGTCCCTCCTAATGTGTATGCCGGGGGCAGCAGTTGTTGTTGTTCGGCGCGCCGTGGCTGGTTAGTCAGATTTGCTGGGGGGGGGGGGGGGGGGGGGGAAGGGGTGTGACATGGACAGGCAGCAGGAGCAGAGACTTGCTGCACATGTGGTGGGCGGGCTCTGTGACTCCGCCCAGCGTTACGGGCACAGAGTCACAGACTTGGGCAAATATATAGGAGACAATAAAACTGCACTGGACTAGTAAATTACATATAACTATGTACGAGTATAACAATGCACAGTAGATACTGGATGTATATCACAGAATACTTGTACTAAATATTCAGCTAGCAGTACACTTGTACTTAACTAACACTGTCTAAAATGACATGTAGAATACTTAAGTGTCTGTAAAAGCACAGCGCTGATGAGGCAGGCGGCTTTACAGAGGAGACTTAGCCCAGCTAGTAGTGAAGATGTCGCCAAAATCTCTGTCAGGGAGTGAGGAAGAAAGAGATGCAGCTCCAGGGCGGGAACACCAGAAGTAGATGGCGCCCGGAGCTGGGGGAGGGGTTACAAGTCATCGCCTTATCCCCACTGCTGGACTTCACCACCGGGTACTATGGAGCCTATTGTAAACAGATTTTAGTAAATCCGACCTGTGCTCCCTGCCCTGGTGAATATAGTGGGGGCCCTGTGCAGTACAGTGTCCACGCCAGCAGCGCGGTCCATCTCCTCAGACCGCGATTTACCGGCAGGTCCCAACTGGGGGACCCTCTAACCTCCTTCCTGATGTGCAGCCACACAATCCAGGAGTGTCAGCAGTGGTGTGCCTGAAGGGGTACTAGTGCCCAGACATTAGAAAAGACAACGCACAGAGTGCCATCCTACAACGCTCCTACAGTACAGCAATGACAAAACTGTGAAATAATACCCTGCCAAAGCATGCCACAATGCAGATGAAGTCGGAGGGAGAGGGGGCTGGGGAATATTATACAATTAACACTTATTTTAGTATTGAGAAGGACAATCACGTTGCTAACATAAGGGAGAATTCAATTGTTTTTTTGAGTGGCGATAAGTGCCTGACTGAGCTATTCAATTGCTCATGCATGTATTACCTGTCGCACCCAAATACACCGGGTTTAGACACATAAAGCGGTCACCCATGCAAAGTTCCGGTGAGCGCGCCTAAATGGCAGTTTGGTGCCCAAACCACAAACTTTAGGCAGATTTCTGTTCACCACCTCAGGAGGCTGCAAACAGAAGAAGTCAAGCAGTCACGCCCAATCGGCAAACAACGGAAAAGCTGTCAACAAGTGTGCAAACAACAGCTGAATTCCCACCACAGAATCCAGGACAACCAAGTGACGTTGTCCAACTATGATCACCAATAAAATTACTCCAAATAAAATCTAAAAACATATCAAGTCTGATATCTGATTGGTGCAATGAGCTAGTATACGTTCGGACCATTGAGCATGGTTAATCAAGCATGTTTATCAGTGGATGCTATCATCTGACTATTTCCTACCAGTCTCTATTGACAAAGGATCAGATGGTAATCCAACTGATGCCCATTTAATACACACATTGATTTGTGCTCTACGGTTTACAACAGCTACTGTATTTGACAGGAAGTAAAACGAATATTTCAAATAATTACTCCGAGCGGTATTGTCAAATGTTTAAGAGTCAGAGCACAACAAACCAATTTTTAGTACTTACGCAGCTTGAATCAGACAACTTCAAGCTATTACATAAAGTGCCATTCATTCATTACAGCTATGTGTGTCCGGCAGCTGTACTCATCAGCAGCTGACTATCCGGGGAATGGCATACTTGTCACATAAAGCACAGTATATTCTTGTTCATTTTTAGCCTATTTTCCTACAAGCAGCATTACAATAGTGTGGAGAAGCCATAATATAGAGTAGGAAACTTTCTATACTATGACAAGGCATAGGAGTATAGCCTATGCACAACACTTCATTACAGTTAACTTACTCTACCCCTTTTCCACTGCTGCAAAGCAATAACCCGGGTTATTGCTAGATATTCCCAGGTCACGGCTCAGTGTAAAAGGGACCCTGAAAAATAAAGCTACAGCTGCAGTGAAAACCTAGTCTTACCCAGGAATGACCAGGGTAATGGTGCAGTGTAAACACATATGGAGAGCCGGCTCACCGGCGCTTGGAGATGATGACATCTCCAAGCGTCGTCAGAGGGAGGTCCTGCCATTAACTAGGATCCAGCCTGATGCATAAACAGTGTTTCAAGCTGCTGTGACACGGCTTAAAACTGTGTTCAATTACCCAGGTCTGACCTGGATTTTTAGTGGAAAAGGGGTATAACTCTCTCATGGCATTTGCTTTTCAAAGCCAAAGATTTCATGCAGCCTCCATAATTGGGCCTTATAGAAGTATTAAATAAAAAAAAAAGTTCTAGAGGTGCATGCTGCTATTCCAATAAGATATGGTATACACCAAACTAAAAATGTGTTCAACATTTGTGCAATTTAAGTTGTGGGGATGATTGTTGCTAGGGGACACGATATTCTGTCAGAATGACAACAGCTCTGTCAAAGGAAATTTGGATTACAAATACAAAGGGCAGAATTCAATTGTTATCACAGACAGCTGTCACTGCCGGGCGCCCGATGGAACAATTCAATTGTTGCTCTGTTCGGGCATGAACAGCTGGCAGCGACGGCTTCTCAGCTTGCAGTCCCTGGAAGTGGCGAGCTGAAATGTGCAAAAACGTCACCTGTTTGGTCACCCAAATAGCACTTTCACTTTGAGCCCATTAGTAAAGCGGCTAAACCCGGACTGTTTGGGCGCAATATATGCGTGAAAAACAAAACAAAAAAAACAACAGAATATCGCAGCCCCCAATCTTGCATCATTTCAATTGATTTTAGTCCGATTTTTGATTAAACTAAAAATGCAAATCATAGCATCAGTTTTATTTTAGTCCAAAGATTGGTGGATCTTTGAGTCATCCGAGTTAAGCCATCAGTGACCCTGAACTGATCAGCTTTCTGTATTTCACCAGTCATTCGCAAAGTGGGATAAAGTGACCAGGAAGTCCCGGGGTGTAACCTTATTAACAGCACAGATTGGTTCTGGGACATGCAAGAAACAAAAGGATGGGAGCTTCTGCTGATAAATGAATGCACCTCACTAAGTCAGTGTGATATTTATGAATTTGCCTTAAAGTTGTGGACAGGTTAATTTTCTTCTGTAGGCTTCAATCAGTGGGGCAGATGTATTAACCTGGAGAAGGCATAAGGAAGCGATATACCAGTGATAAATGCAAGGTGATAAACACACCAGCCAATCAGCTCCCATATGTAAACAGTTAGGAGCTGATTGGCTGGTGCATTATCACCTTGCACTTAACACTGCTTTATCACTTCCTTATGCCTTCTACAGGTTAATACATCTACCCCAGTGTTACATCTTTAGTCAGCGAGTTCTAAACATCTAGAAATATACTGTATGTTCCAGCGACCTTTACTTTCATTTGACAGTTTAACGTAAGTAAAAAGAGCACATCTATTCTAATCAATAAAAGTTATATTTTAGTGTAGGCCCCATCCTGGAGAGTTCCTGCTTTTCTTTGGCTTGTCCATGTTTTTAACCCTGTGTGTTAACATAAGTGCATGGATAGCTCTTGCATTGAGCCTCTGCATTGTCATTTTATTACAAGGGCTTTCCAGTGTTTTTGGAATTAGCTTCAATTTTACATTATCTTTATAGGAAACAAACGTTACAAGAATAAATATGATGCAGAGAACAAAACAGGTGAAATTTAAGAGCAGGGACTGGGTAGGTCAGAACAGACACTCCCAAATGGGCGTCCTTGTGTACAAACACTCAAAGGAAGTGAATCACTAGTGGAATAGAGAAGAGTTACAACAACCATAAATTATTCCACATGGACAGAAATATACAAGTAAAACTACATGAATCTAGTCACCCACATATTTGTATAGCGCCTTCATTTTGCTTGTCTAGTATTTTAAAACACTACTCCTTGTTTTGAAGCGTAGATTGAATAGCGCCGGGAATTCGCTCCTGGTGGTATTCAATTCAGCACGATGTGACGCCTCACGAGAGTGTTTCTTCTCGCACCGCAGGAAACCGACAAGTGTGCTAGCACGATGCTGATTTCTTCCCTTATCGCAGTGTAAACAGCATCATGCCGGGCACTTTAGTCGGAGAATGACAGTTCTCGTGACAAAACACCATCTCTCCGACATAACAGCGCGCTGAATTTAATAGCATCGAGAGCTAATTCCTGGCGACATTCAATCCATGCTGAATTGAATCAAGCCCATGTTTATTAAATAGCATGCTATCAGCCTTAAGGAGCAGGCTGTCCATTTTTTTACTTCGCAGAAAAATACAGTGGGTATTACTTTTATAACTATAGATGTAGCCTACTGGTGGCTGCTACCTGCAGGTGTGAAGTGACTACTGTATACAGGTGGCTGCTACCTGCAGGTGTGAAGTGACTACTGTATACAGGTGGCTGCTACCTGCAGGTGTGAAGTGACTATAGGTGTAGACTATATACAGGTGGCTGCTACCTGCAGGTGTGAAGTGACTATAGCTGTAGACTATATACAGGTGGCCTATACCTGCAGGTGTGAAGTGACTATAGGTGTAGGCTGTATACAGATGGCTGCTACCTGCAGGTGTGAAGTGACTATAGGTGTAGGCTGTATACAGGTGGCTGCTACCTGCAGGTGTGAAGTGACTATAGGTGTAGACTATATACAGGTGGCTGCTACCTGCAGGTGTGAAGTGACTATAGGTGTAGGCTGTATACAGATGGCTGCTACCTGCAGGTGTGAAGTGACTATAGGTGTAGACTGTATACAGGTGGCTGCTACCTGCAGGTGTGAAGTGACTATAGGTGTAGACTATATACAGGTGGCTGCTACCTGCAGGTGTGAAGTGACTATAGGTGTAGGCTGTATACAGGTGGCTGCTACCTGCAGGTGTGAAGTGACTATAGGTGTAGGCTATATACAGGTGGCTGCTACCTGCAGGTGTGAAGTGACTATAGGTGTAGACTGTATACAGGTGGCTGCTACCTGCAGGTGTGAAGTGACTATAGGTGTAGGCTGTATACAGGTGGCTGCTACCTGCTGGTGTGAAGTGACTATAGGTGTAAACTGTATACAGGTGGCTGCTACCTGCAGGTGTGAAGTGACTACTGTATACAGGTGGCTGCTACCTGCAGGTGTGAAGTGACTATAGGTGTAGACTGTATACAGGTGGCTGCTACCTGCAGGTGTGAAGTGACTATAGGTGTAGACTATATACAGGTGGCTGCTACCTGCAGGTGTGAAGTGACTATAGGTGTAGACTGTATACAGGTGGCTGCTACCTGCAGGTGTGAAGTGACTATAGGTGTAGACTGTATACAGGTGGCTGCTACCTGCAGGTGTGAAGTGACTATAGGTGTAGACTGTATACAGGTGGCTGCTACCTGCAGGTGTGAAGTGACTATAGGTGTAGGCTATATACAGGTGGCTGCTACCTGCAGGTGTGAAGTGACTATAGGTGTAGGCTGTATACAGGTGGCTGCTACCTGCAGGTGTGAAGCGACTATAGGTGTAAACTGTATACAGGTGGCTGTTACCTGCAGGTGTGAAGTGACTACTGTATACAGGTGGCTGCTACCTGCAGGTGTGAAGTGACTATAGGTGTAGACTATATACAGGTGGCTGCTACCTGCAGGTGTGAAGTGACTATAGGTGTAGACTATATACAGGTGGCTGCTACCTGCAGGTGTGAAGTGACTATAGGTGTAGACTATATACAGGTGGCTGCTACCTGCAGGTGTGAAGTGACTATAGGTGTAGACTATATACAGGTGGCTGCTACCTGCAGGTGTGAAGTGACTATAGGTGTAGACTATATACAGGTGGCTGCTACCTGCAGGTGTGAAGTGACTATAGGTGTAGACTATATACAGGTGGCTGCTACCTGCAGGTGTGAAGTGACTATAGGTGTAGGCTGTATACAGGTGGCTGCTACCTGCAGGTGTGAACTGACTATAGGTGTAGACTATATACAGGTGGCTGCTACCTGCAGGTGTGAAGTGACTATAGGTGTAGACTGTATATAGGTGGCTGCTACCTGCAGGTGTGAAGTGACTATAGGTGTAAGCTGTATACAAGTGGCTGCTACCTGCAGGTGTGAAGTGACTATAGGTGTAGACTATATACAGGTGGCTGCTACCTGCAGGTGTGAACCGACTATAGGTGTAGACTATATACAGGTGGCTGCTACCTGCAGGTGTGAAGTGACTATAGGTGTAGACTATATACAGGTGGCAGCTACCTGCAGGTGTGAAGTGACTATAGGTGTAGGCTGTATACAGGTGGCTGCTACCTGCAGGTGTGAAGTGACTATAGGTGTAGACTGTATACAGGTGGCTGCTACCTGCAGGTGTGAAATAAGGCTTAACATACAAAGCGCATTTTACAATTTTGAATATTTGATAGACGCTGAAGTGCTCAGTATCTCTCTCATTTACATTACATTATTTAACCATTTATATACCAATCAGAAGTAGTACTGTATGTGACATCTTAGCACAGGATGTTGTTTCTCTTGCACATACCAAGTCTGGGTAACTGGCCTAATAGCCCCCCTCAATTTGAAACATTTTAATTTTTAGACAGAGGTATCTCTTGTACTGGAAACCACTAAGAACTAAACACTATATGCCTGCACACAGACGTCTCCAAATAAAATAGTTTTCCATTTTCCAACTCAACATCATACACACATTAATACAGGTCTGCATATCACTTACAAATAGATATATAAAATCTTCCTTTCTAGTCTACATATCAACCGTTACTCTTTCGGCTTTCTAAATAACAATCGTCAGCTTACAAGGCTAACGGAAAGTCCAGGTAAAATCAGTGTTTTTAAAAGGAGGATGAAGGATCTTTTAAAGATAATCTTTTCTGCAAAGAAAAAACCCCCTATAACATACAATATAATAAAAATATTTCAGTGCCCTGTAAGTAAATCTTTATGTAAACAAAATAGATTAAGATCGGTTACTACTGCAGTCACAACATGAAATATGGAAAGAGAGCATACCATCTTACAGATCTCTTGTGGTCACATGACTTTGAGTGTTGGGAGCCACATTTGAATAAAGAAAGAGCCACATGTGGCTCAAGAGCCACCGTTGGCTACCACTGGTCTAGACTTTCAGTAGTTATCAGGAGGAAAATAACGCAACTCATACAGCATGCACTTTTCAGAGCTGAAACAGTGTTGGCGTAATTAACATACTGTACAGAGAAAAACTATGTATGGTTAGTGACTGGATACGCTTGTAGGGCCACGTAACCAGCTACTGACACTGCTATTAAAAGTGACCAGATAGAAATTATACTGAGCTGTACACTAGTAACAATTGGTTCCTCCATGGACAAGACTAACAAACATGAGTTTACAAGAATGACTGTAGAAAATCTAGATTCCATTAAAGCACATAAACTTTACACATGTAACACTGATGCTCACAAACGCAATCACATTCAGGTGGGGGTATTGAAGTGAAAGTAATATACCAACGGGCACCGTGCCTATTCCCGGCTGCATACATATCGGACAACTTTTTCCTCATACCTCTATGGGAATGGCACATTGCATTAAACTGAATTCGTCCACGGAATGAAGATACCATTGTTTTCCAAACACCACTTTTTACATTTTTGCTGCATATGCTGGTATAAATAAGGAGTGAGTGAAGTGTGTGGGTAATCAAGGATGATGTAATGGTTAGCAATACTGCCTACAAGCACTGAGGTCATGGGTTTAATTCCCACCATGGCTGTAACTGTGTGGATTTTGTATATTCTCCCCGTACTTGCGTGGGTTTCCCCCGGGTACTCTGGTTTCCTCCCATAATACAAAATTATACTGGTAGGTTAGTTGGCTTCCAACAAAATTAGCCTTAGCGCGCGTGCGTGTGCATACACATGTGGTAAGGAATATAGATTGTAAGCTCCACTAGGGCAGGGACTGATGTGAATGGGCAAATAGTCTCTGTAAAGCACTGCGGCATAATAATAATAATAATAATAATAATAATAATAATAAAGATAGCAGGCAACGTGAAACATCTACATTGTTTCTACAACACTTCTAATTTATATATTAACTGTAACAATGTTTGGTTATACTATTTTGATACAACATTGAAATTCAACAAAAGCTAGAGTACAGAAACTTGAAACAACTCTGATGAATGCAGTAAATGTTAGACAATGAAGGTAAATCTCTAATTAGTTGCATGTTATCTATCCCTTTTAAATATAATCAGCCACTTCTCCTAAATACAGTGAGAGCAAGGGTTATATTTACTAAGCAGCGACATTCCAAAGCTGCTGCTTTTCGACGGGTCAGCCTGTAGGATTTAAAAGGGTAGTGGTATTAAGTGTAAATAATATTGTTGCCCTTTAAAAAATAAAAAAATACTGCCAGAAAGACTGAGAATTAAATATATCCCCCAAAATAATACATCTGATACAAGTGTTAATACAAGTAAATATTTGGGAATTTTTATTTGAATTAATTTGTTTTTTTTAAACTTAGGAAACCTTGATATGTATTATTACAGAAGGGAAGACCAAAGGACTGGATCTAAGGAAACGGATCCTAAAAGACTCAGTTTACATGGATCTGACAGCATTAGCAGAAAGGATACAGACTCTCCTGTCCTTGGTAACACTGCAGGATTTCCTTGTCAAAAGAGGAAGCGGCACACAGCAAGTCTGAACAGTATGTTGTGACTGGTGCGCCAGGAGAGCGCTGTAAGTGTTTTCTGTCAGATGTTTGTTAATAGTGGTGATCATGAGGCTGCTGATACTATACCACCTATACAGAGCATGCCGTCATATTATAAGGGGGAAAATCAACGATTTCTTGCATCCATAACCCCCATCTAAAGTGATGGAAGCTATTAAATTGTTTGTGCCGCTGGGAACGAGTGCCACAATCTTGGGCCCAAATGCACCTGGATTACCACAGTTAAGCAACTTTACCTGTGCAAACTACTGGGTGCACTGCAGTCAAGGTGCCCAAAAGAGTGACTGTGTGATAAGCGATGGATGCCCAAAAACAACTGAATAGCACCTGTCCCTTTTGACGGAAGCAAAAAAAAACAACTGAATTCCCCCTAAAGGTTCTAGCAATATATGCACAGAGAAAACGGTATCGGTACAGATGTGTCCTTACACATCTATCCTTTTTATGCCATATGTTGTGAAACACCTGGCACGACTTAGACGCTCTGCCATGGATTAGCGATGCCACTGCTCGAGTAGTTTTTCCTGAATTATGCATCTTACTTCGCCAATAGTGTACTACATATTTAGGTTTAGTATTTTGGTATAATGTAGCAGATTAAGATGCATATTAAAATAAAAAGTCACATTTCCTGGCTAAGTCCCAATGTCTGGGGTTATTGGGCACAACATGAGGATAGGTGTACGTAGACACATCTGTAAGTGATCAAATAGTAAAATAATTCACTTTGCAACTGGTTCATCTCAACTCTGCCAGGCAGCAAAATGATATGTCGGAAAATCATTTTTATAGGTGTATATTTGTTTTATTATATGCACACACACAAAGCAGGTGCTTATTGTGTTGATAGAATACTTTCTATCAATCTCCCAGCATAAAGGCAATGATCTAATTCAGTAACATTATTTAGTAGAACGAGTATGTCTAATGCATCATCTCTGAAATGTTGTCTCTGGGACTATTTAATACACAACTGGCACTTAATGAAATTAATGTATTGATCTGCTGTGGTGCTACCTGCAGCGGGATATCTGATAAACAACTCGGCCGCCCAATGACTCAACTCAACAAATGTGTGACCTCATACTCGCCTGATGACAATAAATAAGTTGTCTTGGAACATATATTGTATGTATGACATATTCCATGTCCATGAAACAAGCAAAGAAATAACACACCACATCAGAGGACTGAAGTCTGTTTTTAGATTCAACACACAGAACACGTGCGACAGTATGACGCCATGACACTGTTGTACATAAGGGAAGGGATTTATGAAAGCAGCGTTTGGGAAATCATCCAGTAACTCTGGCGTATACCCTGGAGTCTTGCCACACCTGTACCTAGCAGCGACCAGTGTCTCCATTGTGTACCCTGGTGTCCTGCCACACCTGTACCTAGCACCGATGCACAGGAAGTAATGAACCCTGTAGCTCCGGCGTGTACCCTGGTGTCCTGTCACACCCGTACCTAGCACCGACCAGTGACTCCATTGTGTACCCTGGTGTCCTGCAACACCTGTACCTAGCATCAACCAGTGACTCCATTGTGTACCCTGGTGTCCTGTCACACCTGTACGTAGCACCGATGCACAGGAAGTAATGCACCCAGTAGCTCCGGCGTGTACCCTGGTGTCCTGACACACCTGTACCTAGCATCAACCAGTGACTCCATTGTGTACCCTGATGTCCTGTCATACCTGTACCTAGCACCAATGCACAGGAAGCTAAGTATACAATAACTCCGGCGTGTACCCTGGTGTCCTGTCACACCTGTACCTAGCACTGATACACAGGGAGCAATGTATACAATAACTCCGGCGTGTACCCTGGTGTCCTGTCACACCTGTACCTAGCACCGATGCACAGGGAGCAATGTATACAATAACTCCGGCGTGTACCCTGGTGTTCTGTCACACCAGTACCTAGCACCGATACACAGGGAGCAATGTATACAATAACTCCGGCGTGTACCCTGGTGTCCTGTCACACCTGTACCTAGCACCGATACACAGGGAGCAATGTATACAATAACTCCGGCGTGTACCCTGGTGTCCTGTCACACCTGTACTTAGCACCGATGCACAAGAAGTAATACACCCAGTGACTCTGGCGTGTACCCTGGTGTCCTGTCACACCTGTACCTAGCACCAATGCGCAGAGAGCAATGCACCCAAGGTCACCTACCTGACATGCAGGGAAAGCGAGGGCACAGGAGCTCGGTGTCAGGGACAGGAGACAGTCAGGATTACTGTGCCCAGTAGAGGTGGCTGAGCACTAGGTAAGGGCACACCTGGCACATGCCACCCTTGGTGTGTCTGACTAAGATGGCCTCCCCCAGAGTGTCCTGCCATGCAGATGATTACATAGCTGTATATACATTGGGGGACAGGACCCCCCGTCCTGGCCCAGGCCTGCCCTCTCACCTGCAGCTCGGCCCTCTCCACTTCCCAGTGCGCTCTCTCCATCTCGAAGCGAGCCCACTCGTGCTGGATGTAGTGCAGGATCCCCGGGATAGTGTACTGAGGCGGCCGGGCCGGGAGCTCACAGCCCTGCTCCAGGGGGACTCCCTGTGGCTGGGCCTGGCCGGGACCCCCGATCTGTGGCCTTGCTGATGCAGCCATCCCGCCGGCCGCCGGGAGATCCTCCATCTGGTGACTGGCCCGGGGGGGCTCCGGTGATCCGGGTGCCAGGGAGATGGGTTACGAGGGGAACCAGCTCCGGTCGGGAAGAGAGGATAGAGGGAGGGGGGGGGGGGGGCGGTGCGGCCTCGTTACCCGACCCCCGGGAAAGCAGCACCTATCTGTTCTATAACCTCCGCCCAGTCACATTACTGACGGCCGCCATCTTTCGACCCCCCGGGCCCGGTGAAGTCCACGGGGCACTCTGGGTAACCGGCCTCGTTCGCCGCCTCCCGCTTGACAGCTCACTGCGCATGCGCGGAACCCGTGAACGGACGTCACAAAGGCAACCTGAGTCACATGACTCCGCTCCTCCCCCTCCCGGACTGCCTCGTGACGCAGACACGTCTGGTGACGTCACTCGGTAAGCCGTTCCCCTTAGCTGGGAGTCTGTTCCGGCACCAAGACATAATTCATCACATCATCATCGGGCTCTATGCACGGGGGCTGTATGCACGGTAACGTGAAAATTCGCTCCGTGATACGTACATGCATGCATACTACACACACACACACACACACATATATATATATATATATATATATATTATACCTTGCATGCTCCTATACGTGGGCTACACACCTTGCATGCACCTATACGTAGGTTACACACCATGCATGCCCCTATACGTGGGCTACACACCATGCATGCACCTATAGGCTACACACCTTGCATGCCCCTATACGTGGGCTACACACCTTGCATGCCCCTATACGTGGGCTACACACCATGCATGCACCTATACATAGGCTACACACCTAGCATGCCCCTATACATGGGCTACACACCATGCATGCACCTATACATAGGCTACACACCTTGCATGCCCCTATACGTTGGCTACACACCATGCATGCACCTATACATAGGCTACACACCTTGCATGCCCCTATACGTTGGCTACACACCATGCATGCCCCTATACGTGGGCTACACACCATGCATGCACCTATACGTGGGCTACACACGTTGCATGCCCCTATACGTGGGCTACACACGTTGCATGCCCTTATACGTGGGCTACACACGTTGCATGCCCCTATACGTAGGTTACACGCCTTGCATGCCCCTATACGTAGGTTACACACCTTGCATGCCCCTATACGTAGGTTACACACCTTGCATGCCCCTATACGTAGGTTACACACCTTGCATGCCCCTATACGTAGGTTACACACCTTGCATGCCCCTATACGTAGGTTACACACCTTGCATGCCCCTATACGTAGGTTACACACCTTGCATGCCCCTATACGTAGGTTACACACCTTGCATGCACCTATACGTAGGTTACACACCATGCATGCACCTATACGTAGGTTACACACCTTGCATGCACCTATACGTAGGTTACACACCTTGCATGCACCTATACGTAGGTTACACACCATGCATGCCCCTATACGTGGGCTACACACCATGCATGCACCTATAGGCTACACACCTTGCATGCCCCTATACGTGGGCTACACACCATGCATGCCCCTATACATAGGCTACACACCTAGCATGCCCCTATACATGGGCTACACACCATGCATGCACCTATACATAGGCTACACACCTTGCATGCCCCTATACGTTGGCTACACACCATGCATGCCCCTATACGTGGGCTACACACCATGCATGCACCTATACGTGGGCTACACACGTTGCATGCCCCTATACGTGGGCTACACACGTTGCATGCCCCTATACGTGGGCTACACACGTTGCATGCCCCTATACGTGGGCTACACACGTTGCATGCCCCTATACGTGGGCTACACACGTTGCATGCCCCTATACGTGGGCTACACGCCTTGCATGCCCCTATACGTAGGTTACACGCCTTGCATGCCCCTATACGTAGGTTACACGCCTTGCATGCCCCTATACGTAGGTTACACGCCTTGCATGCCCCTATACGTAGGTTACACACCTTGCATGCCCCTATACGTAGGTTACACACCTTGCATGCCCCTATACGTAGGTTACACACCTTGCATGCACCTATACGTAGGTTACACACCTTGCATGCCCCTATACGTAGGTTACACACCTTGCATGCACCTATACGTAGGTTACACACCATGCATGCACCTATACGTAGGTTACACACCTTGCATGCACCTATACGTAGGTTACACACCTTGCATGCACCTATACGTAGGTTACACACCATGCATGCACCTATACGTAGGCTACACACCTTGCATGCACCTATACGTAGGCTACACACCTTGCATGCACCTATACGTAGGCTACACACCTTGCATGCCCCTATACGTGGGCTACACACCTGGCATGCCCCTATACGTGGGCTACACACCTTGCATGCCCCTATACGTGGGCTACACACCTTGCATGCCCCTATACGTGGGCTACACACCTTGCATGCCCCTATACGTGGGCTACACACCTTGCATGCACCTATACGTGGGCTACACACCTTGCATGCACCTATACGTGGGCTACACACGTTGCATGCCCCTATAAGTGGGCTACACACCTTGCATGCCCCTATACGTGGGCTACACACCTTGCATGCCCCTATACGTGGGCTACACACCTTGCATGCCCCTATACGTGGGCTACACACCTTGCATGCCCCTATACGTGGGCTACACACCTTGCATGCACCTATACGTGGGCTACACACCTTGCATGCCCCTATACGTGGGCAACACACCTTGCATGCACTTATACGTAGGCACCCTCTAGATTGTGAGCTCCTTGGAGCAGGGCCCTCTTCCCTCCTGTTCTCACAGCCCCCAATTCTTACACTTCAATTACAGCTCTCTCCTATGAAGCGAATGTCTATGCCTGCATCTCCTTTCGCTCATTACTGTTCATCTCTTCCAGCGGCTACCTGCCCGGTTATGTCTAGAATCAAGTTGGAGAAAGGACCTCTGACGTCACCAGGGGGAGGAGCCATGCCCAAACAGGGTACCTTAAATGTGGGCTCGCTTCATTTGCCACACTTCGGGCACGGTGGCGAGCGAAAGGGAGTAATTGGTGGCGTGAATAGTGACAGAACTATTCCGCTGGCCTAGCTTCTCCACATGGTGACGTGGCTCCTCACCCAGACGTCAGGGTTGGTTCTAAATTGGAGTGGGAGAAGGGACCTTTTAACGTCACTAGGGGAGAAGACGCGTCACCAGGGGGAGGAGCTATGGCCGAACAGGGTACCCCTGAAAAGTACCCTCGCGGGCTCGCTTCGCTCACCACGCTTCGGGGCTCGGTGGCTCGCTCCGCTCGCCACCTGATTACTAAAGGTAATAGTTGGTGGCGTGGATAGTGGAGGAACTATCCAGCTGGCCTAGCTCCTCACCCTTGTGTCGTGGCTCCTCCCCCTGACGTAAAAGGTCCCTTAGGCCACTTGAATCTAGCATCAACCCTGACGTCAGCGGTCCTTTAGCCCACTTGATTCTAGCATCTACCCTACCTGCCCCTAGTAGTGTGCTGACTAATCCTTTGCTTCCTTTCATCTCAGCTGTAGTGTGTACTGAGATCTGTATTGCTACTTGTTACCTGTGCTTTGTTTTAGTTTCTCTGTCATGGTAATGTTAAGTTCTGTGTACTGTGTATTCTAATGTGTGCTGTATGTATGGTTCTGCCTTATACATAAAATTTAATAATAATACACACCTTACATGCATCTATACATAAGCTGCATGCATTTCATGCATTTGTGCATAGGCTACACGCATGCATACTGGTAATCTGTCATTGTTGGTCAGCAGAAGATGTGCTGTCTGCAATAGCTTGCAGATATGTAACTCTGTATCTATATTATGCGTGTCCTACTGAGCTCGAACATATATAAGGGAACAATCAAGATTTCCAAGGTGTCAGTATGTCTCTGACATGTCACCTGGCCAGGAGGTACAGAATATGTACTGTGTGTGTGGCAGGTTCATCAAAGTCAACCACCTGGACTGTCTAAAAATGTCCCAACATTGCAGATCTATTAAACCCAAAGTCCTGCCACTATTAAGATTTAATTAGGGAAGGCCAGCGATTAGCGGCAGCAATGCCACAATAGCAACATGTCTTGCGATAGCATGTAGCTATTGATGCATATTTGGTGTATAGGCACAGTCAACACCAGTGCAAAGGTGCTGCTGATGTCTCTTCCGGTGTGGAAAGCGCCATCAGATGTCTAGTAATGCACAGCTGGGTGATCATCGGAAAGATGCCTTCAATAGTGACAACAATCACAATCCTGGCATCGAATGAAAAAAACATTTCCATCGAGCAGGGAACCCTGATGGTTTCTAACACATACTCAGGCTGATATAGCATTGTTTTCAGACTGCTGATTGAAAACCATGGATTATGTTCTTTGTGACTATTAATTGTTCACCGTTATGCTACTGAATAGCGTACAATTCTGAATCAGACCCATAGTGCCCATGCTGACCCCTGTTTACCGCCAAAAGACTCTACAATGGGCGCATGAGTGTCATAACTGGACCAAGAAGCAATGGAAGAAGGTGGCATGGTCTGACAATTCACTTTTTCTTTTAGATTACGTGAATGGCCAGGTGTATTTTGCTTACGCAGCGTAGAGGTGGCACCAGAATGCACTATGAGAAGAAGGCAATGTGATACTCTGGATAATGTTCTGCTGGGAAACCTTGGGTTGTGCCATTCATGCAGATGTTACTTTGACACGTACCACCTGCCTAAACATTATTGCAGACCAAGTACACCCCTACATGGCAGTGGTACTCCCTGATGGCAGTGTCCTCTTTCAGCGGGATAATGCGCCCTGACACACTGAGAAAATTGTTCAGAAATGGTTTGAGGAACATGATGAGGGATTGAAGGTGTGCATCTGTGGGATATGCTGGAAAAACAAGTGCAAGCCATGGAGCACTTGCCTGCTGCTAACATCTTAGTGCTAGGTACCACAGGACACCTTAAGAACTCTTGTGGATTCCATGCTTCGACGGGTCAAAGCTGTATTGGCGGCACAAGTGGTGACCTAGTATTAGTAGATGGTTTTAATGTTATGGCTGATGGGTGTATGTCTTGTTTTGGGGAAGGAGAGAACACCTAGTTTGCCCTCCAAATCTTTATATCTGAGCCAATGTTTACGTTGTTTTGCATTACATGCATCTATATTATTACTGCATTGAGTTTGGTTATTTTGCAACATATTACTGTATGTGTCCATCATATGTGTCTGGTTTCAAGTGACGCAACTCACTGCTGCTCACACAGGCAGACCAGAACTTCACACACACATTATGTCACACCTGTTGGCCATACACACTTCTACACCTGTTGTACTATAATTCTGGCGACTCACAGAAAGCTGTACTGGAATCAGATCTATGTGCTAGACAATCTTGTCCACTATTGTTTCACTTTTAACCCCTTTTACTCCTGTACCAAAAAAACAGTTTCTTATCTGATTTATGAGTCGGTCGTATCTTTGCACATGGACGTAACCAGCTTCTGCATACAACACAGACGTAAATGTACTCATTTTTATGTATGTCCGTCTTATTCTGAGTCATATGAAACATGGCCGACTATTTTTGTGAAATCGGGCCTTTTGGGGCGGAAACTTCCCCGTCGACAATGCATTAGCAAGTAACCGCTCTGTCTTGTGAGAGTGTCAATTCTGAGCCATCCATATGGGGAAGGGTAGGTTGTTTCTGACATATCTCTTCACCTAGCATAGGTCAGGTGCAAGTGCACACACTAATGGTGACAGTTGTGGCTGCTGGTGTAAAATCCATGGGCGGCACAGGTTTCCACGTGCACATGCATCAACCACCACATTAGCCCTACGGATTCTCCCATTAGCATTAGGTAGCGCCGCCGAGAGGGTATGGGAGCGGGTAATAATTGCTCAGTCCTGATGGAGGGGCCCAGGTCTGTGCCACTCCTTGGCCCCCTTCCCCTCCTTACCAGGCAGCAGCAACAGGAGCTCTCTTCTTCTCAGCCCAGCACACAGTGATGCAGTGAGGACAGAAAGGCCTCTGCCTATGCGGGAAGGGGGTAAGCATTCACTATGATTGTGCACCCCCCTCGAATTGCCCCTGGCTGATAGTCTCAAGGCACCATGCCTGATAGTCATGTAGTGCTGCACAAATAATTTTCACCCATTTTTCCTAAAGGGGCGTGGTCACACCTCTCGGTTAGGCCACACCCCCAAAATTTCCCAAGGCGTGGCAGACCTCTTGACAGCACTGGGTAGTAAATCTTCAGTTGCCTACAACTACAGCCACTTTGCATGCAGCTCAGAATCCACCTCATGCTCTCCATTTACTCTCAACAAGAGAAGAGAGATCACAGGAATTAATCTGACTGCAGAATAATGCCGAAAGTCAAGGTTGCTGTGGTTTAAACACATTTACCCTGTTTTCACATTTCATTTTCATAAATCATACAATTAAGATTATTTTATTCAGGAATTCTTACCACTGAACAACACAAAATGCTCTGTAATGTTGATGAATTAAAACACAAATGATTAAATCCTTATAAAAAAAAAAAACAGACAACAATGACGTAATTATTTACCCCCATTGTTCTAAAGGTGGGTACATACTAGGCGAGGTGCTCTGTGAGCGACTTCGCCTAGTGTTTCCCCTCCCAGGTCGGTCAGCGGCAGGGCGTGCACACTGAGCGATATGACGACCATATCGCACAGTGACATCACGGAGCGGCTGGGCCGTGCAGGCAGCTCTTGGACGCGAGTCCTAATTGAGCTGCCTGCGCGGCCGACAGCGAGGGTCGTTAACGCTAATCAGCAACGGCATACACACTTCGACGTCACTCATTTTCTCGGAAAGTGTGTATGTACCGTATTACTTGGATTGAACCTTTGGCCAAAAGTCCTCATCAGACCATAGATTCTTCCTCCCATTGGCATGACAGTCTCCCACATACACTCTGGCAAGCTGTAGACAAGCTTCATGTTCACTTTCCTCAACAACGGTGTGGCTGGAGACCCCCCTGCCACGCGGACAATGGCGGCCGTGACACTGAAGGGGTTAGCCCTCAGCTGCCCGGCGCCATTCCATGGACAATAGGCGCTTGGCGCCACTTTTAAATTTACCTGGGCACTAGGCGCCATCTTTAAAACTGTAAAGGTGCTAGGCGCCGAGTGTTTAAAATTTTTACAGTGTATTTTTTGTGTGCGCCCCCCGGCGCGCCGAGCTGTGTGTTTGCGCCGGGGGTGAAGGCAGAGCCACTGCAGTTTGGAGATCAGCTCCTACTGCAGCGCTCAGTGTGTGCTGCCCGGCACCTCAGCACTACAGAGATGGCCAGCCGCAGCAGCCGGGACGAGCGTCCAGGGCTGCTCGGGTGCGCCACTCACGGGGGACCGGCCTAGCCGGCTCCCTAGCGGCGGAGGTGTGTGTAGGTAACTGGATGCTGGGGACCGGGAGCTATGCTCCAGAGGCACAGGGCCGCCGCGGCCGGGATGAGCGCCCCGAGCCAACAAATGAGTGCCGCACTGGGGGGACAGGGAGAGCCCGCTCCCTGGGCCCCAGTGACCGGCGGTGAACAGGCAGGCCTGAGGATGGGCCAAGCCAGCCCCCATACCTCCAGCACTGAGAGAGCCCTAGCAGCCAGGCTGCAGGGCCCAGGAAGCCCAGCGCTGACTGATGGGTACAATGAAAGCAAAACGGCAATGTATTTAAAAAAACAATGTGTGTGTGTGTATATGTGTATAAATATATATATATATATAAAACACGCACTTCCCCAGCGATGCAGAAAAAGAAGACAAGCCAGCACTCAACGTGTAGATGAAAGAAAAGCAGGATTTATTTCTTAACCAAACGGCATGGTGAAGTACAGCAAATACAGCAAACACAGCCCGACAGCTGTTTCAACCGACTGGTCTTCCTCAGGGGCTAAGGGTTAAGGAATAAATCCTGCTTTTCTTTCATCTACACGTGAGTGCTGGCTTGTCTACTTTTTCTGCATCGCTAGAGAAGTGAGTGTTTTATATATTTTTTTTTTAACTGAAGAGATTTTATTAAAGAAGGTTTTCAATACAGAGCATACACAACAGTTTGAAAACAAACAGCCAATATCATGGTGGTAGTACGTCTGTAAATCATGATACAGGGTAACAAGGTAACAATACTAGAAAGCATTAAAATCGGAGTGTTTTATATTTATTGCTGCCTTGCACCACCATTTTTTGCTTTATATACATAGGCTTTGAGTGCTGTCGTGATTTTATATATATATATACACACACACACACACACACACACACATATAGTATGATGAGGCACTGCCGTGCCTGGGTATGTGGAGCCTGTAAAAATGCACTTACTGGTTGTTGTATCCCAGGAGGGGGGAATCCATTGCTGTGCAGGCTGCTGGATTCCTCCAGTCCTTTTCCCCCAAAATGGAATGCCTTCCCCTCTAGCCTCTCACATGGAAGTACCACGGGGTAGAGAGAGGAGCAGCTCAGCTTCCCAACAAGCTGAGTGGTTTTCTGGAGCTCCATAGGGATCGCCTTTGGTGAGCAGGAAACCCTAACCGGGGATCTAGGCTGCCCATCTCTGGAGCCCGAATCCAGGCTGCAGATAGTGGGCTAGGTCCCGGGAAGATTCTTTGAAGTAAGTTTAGGTGGGAAAACTTCCCCCAGCCCAGACTGGATGTCACCGGGGCGGATTCCAATCCTCCAGGATGGGACGGTCAAAGGAGAGTGACCACTCCCCAATGTCCATAGAGGACAATGGTAGCTGTGCATGTGACCAAGGCATGAACAGCACATGGGTAAACAGTGATTAGTTGTAAACCACAGGGCGGACTTACCCCCTGTGGTACTGTGTGGATAATGGACATAAAAAGGAGACCTGCGAGCCTCAAAAGTGTATTATTTTCTCTGCTGTAAACATCTTCCTGTATTGCTGAGTCTTTTTGAAGACTGTATTCTGCAAATAAAACATCTTCTGCCTCAAGACGATCGCTTCATCTTGTGACCTGCAGGGCTAGGCGAAACCTAGCTCCGTTTTCCGGCTGTCCAGGGTACACCCAGCATCTCCAAGCTCCGCCTTCCACCTGCTACCGTGCTGTGCTTAGGCAAGCGACGATTGGGGATTCGTCAACACCACACAGGGGTGGTAAGACAGCGTGTCGACGCATACAGAGCAGAACCGTGGTTCCAGACGCCACGGCTACAAGGAGACTGGTGGTGGCAGCGTAGTACCCGCCCACTGCACAGTGGGTGGAGTCAGTAACAGGCGATTACTGATAGTAAGCGGGAATCCCCTAATTGGCCAGGTCCTGTGTGACCTAAATCTCCATTCTGTGACTGGAGACAGGACGCAAAGCGGTGAGGGCTCTCGTACGGAACTGTCTGGTCACAAATGGTGTTCTTTTTCTATCCTCCCATAAAGCGCCCAGACTCTTGAAAATCACATGGGTTTCCCCTATCTCTTCCAAGTTGTCATCCGACTTGA